>NC_053025.1:64590466-64786413 GCF_003073215.2 Triticum urartu | reverse complement strand
TCCACAATGACTCTTGGATGCTCAGAACGCGACGCCTAACCGGCTGGAGGATTCACAGTCCTCAAGTGTAATAAGTCTTCAGATCACACAGACAGGAAGACTTCGGTGATGCCTAACACTCTTTGGCTCTGGGTGGTTAGGGCTTTATCCTCGCAAGGAATTCTCTCTCAAAGGCTTCGATGTGGGTTGCTCTCAAACGACAAAAGCTGTACACTAACTCTGAGCAGCCAACCGTTTATGGTTGTAGGGGTGGGCTATTTATAGCCACTAGGCAACCCGACCTGATTTGTCTGAAATGACCCTGGGTCACTAAGGAACTGACACGTGTTCCAACGGTCAGATTTCAAACACACACGGCAACTTTACTTGGGCTACAAGCAAAGCTGACTTATCCAGCTCTGGATAAGATTTGCTCTCATTGTCTTCGCTCGAAGACATAGGATTTTGGTTAAGCATCACTTCAGTCATTCTGACTGGTTCTCTTGGACCCCACTTAACAGTACGGTGGTTCCTATGACTCAACAAAGAAAAAAACACAGAACGACGAAACTGCTAAGTCTTCGCGCTCCATAGTCTTCACGCGATGTCTTCTCTTGTCATAGTCTTTAATGTGAATGTCTTCACATACCACCTTTGACTTCAATGTCTTCATACATTTTTAGGGGTCATCTCTGGTAGGAAAACTGAATCAATGAGGTACTTCTACTTGTGTTATCCTGCAATTCTCACAAACACATTAGTCCCTCAACCAGGTTTGTCGTCAGTACTTCAAAACCAACTAGGGGTGGCACTAGATGCACTTATAATCTCCCCCTTTTTGGTGATTGATGACAAACTGGTTGAAGTTTTCAACGGGGAATAAAATATGTGAAATTGTAAAGGATAGGGTATTGTCTTCATAAGTTGCAAGGCCCCCCCCTGAAGATGTGCATATAAGTAATTTGCTTTAGGAATGCAAATGCACATGGCAGGTTGTACTTGTGGAGATCCTCTTCAACTTATGACGACAATTCATCATGCATGAAAGGTATGTGAAGATAATGACATGCATAATGAAAAATGGACGTCTGCAGAATGACCTAAGTGCGGAAGTTATCATCGCACATGCGATATTTATCATCGCATCATAGAATAGCAAATAAGTAGCAGACGACCATCGAGTTTGAGTGTTACAACTCAAAGAACCAAATGTATCAAAACACGAGAGTTGTAAACACTAGGCAAAATATAAAACCACCGCCCATATGGACCCGCTTGAGGACTATCAAACTCATATGCTTCTCCCCCTTTTGTCAGTAAGGACCAAAAAGGTTTGAAGACATAGAGCACCTACTCGTTCCCATGAGGAGTTGGTGAAGTAGCATGGTCGTCGGAGTTGGTTGGCGGTGCAGACAAACTCGGTGCAGTGGTGATTTGCGCTGAAGGTGGTGAAGTAGCATCGTCTTCATCATTGATGACACGTGCATTCACTATTGCAGCAGAGGAGGAGAACTCAGAGTCTTCAAGAGACGGAGTACACCGCAGCAAGGTCCTTCTTGGAGGTGTTGAGTCAAACTTGAAGCGTTCAGAGAAACCATCATCTTGAAGATCATCTTCAGAACACATAAGCGTCAGCCCTTTCCATGTACGCCGACAAGTTTCATGGGCGACAAAGGCATTCTTGGTGGCAAGGTTGCGAATCATGTTTACGTCCACCAAGAGGCTTTGCATTTGGCGCTTCAGCCAGTCATGATGCTTATCCCGTTTCTGATGAAGGGCAACCAGAAGCTCTCGGTCATTGAGAACACAAGATCGCTTCTTGGGCCGTTGTGCAATGGTGCTTTCAGTGGCTTCAGTGAGGGCACGATGAGGTGCACGTGTAGTACCAGCCAGAGGATAAACACGAGTGACTGCTGGGTCGCCTTCAATGTGTTGTGAGAAATTTTGCTTATCAACATTCTGAGAGACTAAGGGGCTCCTTGGCAGGCTCTGGATAGATGGCTTCAACTGACATATCGACGTCAGGCAGAAAAATCCGATGATTGCAAGCAGAGGGCTGATAGGTGACAACTGAGTGTAGTTTGATCAGACGCATAATCCATGGAGCGTAAAACTTCAAGCTAAAGAGATCAGATCCTGATGCAGCAAGTTGGCGGATGAAGAAGTCTTGTGCATTGAAGCTTTTGCCGTGAAGAATATGGAAGACTAAAGTCTTCATTGCACCTTCCAGCTTTGCATGTGGAGAATGTCCTTTGATGGGCCAGAGAGTGCGCCTTATGATGTGATAGATAGTGCGTGGCAGATACTCAAGGTCTTCAACAAAGAACTCCTTAGGATATTCAGCATCTGGAGGCAAAGGCTTCATCATGCTAAGCATCTGACTCATGTTGGGTTCAGGCTTGTGAAAAATGCTTTCCATAGCAGCACTGTGAAGCTGACAACCAGGTTCATAAAGATCTCCTGGAGTGGGCAGGCCGGTGAGCTCAATGATATCAAAGGCTTTGGCTTCATGATGAACATTGCCTGTCATCCACTCAAGGACCCAAGTCTTCAGATCCCTGTTGTAGCCACGAATATGAAGAGTGGCATAGAATTGGAGCAGCAATTCTTCGTTCCAGTGCTCCTTGTCAGTGACGAACTGCAACAAGCCAGATTCTGTGAAGCAATCCAACACTTCTTCCAAATAGGGCAGACTAGTTATGGCTTCAGTCTCAAGATACATATGGGGAAAATGCGACCTTGATTGTACAAGATGCATGAGTAATAACTGCGCTACTGATAGCTCCAGAACCGATCAGAAGATATTCTTGCCTTAGAGTAGGGGTTCTTGGTGCTATTGAAGAAGGTGTTGTGTGCTTTGAAGCCATTGATATTGAATGATCCGGGTGCAGATACAGTGCCTGGAAACCTAGGCAGCCTTGGCATTGGCTTCTGAACCTGAGGCCTGCGCTCGACGTGATAGTCAAATTGGGGACCAACAGCAGGTGGAGGAACAAGAAGAGGCCATTTGACAGTGATAAGCTGACCATAGTTGTATGCTTGCTCAATAGTATGTGGCCTTGGTGGCGGAACAGGAGCGGTGGCATCAACAGAGGCGTCAGGCAGCATATCTGTTACAGGTGCATCATTGGCTTCACTGGCTTCTGGCACAGTGTTAGGTGCAGGCTCCACATTGTCTTCAGCCATGACCACGTCATTGGCTTCAGTGGTGTTAGTGGTGGCAGCCTCAGGATTCTCAACCTCCACTTGAGGAGCTGGAGGGTCGGGCACTGACACATTCACTTCAGGAACAACTTCTTCAGTGATGGGGGAAGTAGGGACACGTTCTTCTGCTTGTTTTTCTTTGGCTGATGCAACTGGATTGTCTTCAGCAACTTTAGCTTCAAACTCGGAGACGTTCACAGTAGGAGTGGCTTCGGGGAACACCTGACGTGCAACAGATTGGTGGTGCACTTCTCCTTCTGAAATGCTCGAAAGAGGGACTTGGGGCCTTGGTCCTTTGCGAAGCCTGCGTAACGCTGGCGACTCCTGTGTAGATGGAGTTGGCTGGGCCTCAAAGTCATCCTCTTCTTCTTGCACTGGTGGGGTGACTTGTTGGGGAATACTAGGGGTTTCTTGTTGTTGTGGGTGATCAGCCCATGATGCATCCTGAGCAATTGACGTTAGATAACGACCAATGCTGATGAGTTCGCTGTTCGTGAGAACAGGCGATGATACCAAGTTGTGCTCGATCTGAGGAAGAACTACATCATCTTCAACATTGTCATGGTGACCAATGTCTTCAGCAGCGGTGGGTTCAACTACCGGAAAGTCTTCAGCTTCAGGAGCCTCTGTGGAAGCAGGCTCATGAACTATCATCCGTCATTCTTGATGCGAAGAGTTAGGACGAGCAACCGAGATGGGCTCGACAACAAGGGGCTCTGTGGGAGCAGCCCGATCTTTCTTGGTTTTGCGCTTCTTCTTGGAGGGAGCGACATCAGAAGCTTCAGGATTTTTCCTCTTTCTGGCTTCAGCCTCGGCAGCCCTTGTCTTCTTCAGGTCTGAAGCGGTGGAAGTGACCTTTGGCTTTGAGCCGGACATGCTGCTTGGGAAGACAATGCGAGGTTCTTCCTGCCTTGAAGGTGCAGATTTGTCAGTCGATGGCTTCTTCTTCTTCTTTGCAGCCATTCTAGGGTTGATGTTAGGACGCCCAAGAGCCTTGCGCTTCTCAGCTTCATTGTAGGCTTGCACGCACTTGTCAGCCAGACTCTTCATGCGCTCATGAGAACCTTTAGCTTCTTCTCGTTTCTTGAGAAAGGCTTCCTTGAGCTCGTGCAGCATAACCTTAAAGTTTTTGACATCTTGCACGCTGAGCTTTGCCATGTGCTTCTTGAACTGAGCTTTCTCATAGTCGATCTTTTGCTCCAGTTCAACGATGCGCTGAGCTAGAGCTAGCTCAGAAGCAATGGCGCCCGTGAAAGAGACGCCGAGGCCAATTGGAAGTTGCAGATCGTCAAAGCTGAGATTGGGGGTTTCAAACCACTCATCAATGAAGTTGTGGATGATTGCCACGTCAAAGAGAGGCAAATTATTGAAGATTTCTGCTTCTTCCTTGCTCTTAATCAGTTGCTCAAGAGCGTCATCTGCAAGATCTTCATCACTAGACAGGTCAATGTGTTCGTCTCGCAGAATGGCAGCAGCGGTCAATGCCTGATCAGTATTCTTTTTCATCTCCGTCTTCTTGGAGATACGTGATAGATCTTTAGACTGCACACTGTCTTTAGGACGTGCAGTACCCAGTGGCTTCACATGTGAAGCTTTTGGAGGAGCAGTTGACTTTGAAGCTCTAGCCTTCTTTGGCTTCTGCGACTTTGGAGCAGGAGCTGGGGCTTCACCAGTGTCAGCATCATCATCAGAATGATCTACTTTGGCACCTTGAACAGAAATGTGAGTGATAAGACCATCAAGGTTGTAGAAAGGTCCGATGATATTGGGTTCAGCATCGCGTGTGCCGTCAGCCCGTGGAGCAGAAGGACCAGGGTTGAAGTCTAGGCCCAATGACTTCTTGTTTTCCTTGGCCGATGCCTTTGCGTGCTGGAAGTTGCGCTTGAAGAGATTATCGTCATGACACCAGAGCAGTGATGATGGGTCGGCATTGTCAAGCTGTGGTCCTCGTACCATACAGGGATAGAAACCCTGAGCAATAGCTTCAGCTCTGTTCTTGGGTTGAAGGTTTTGGAAGAGAATGTCACCACAAGGACTCTTGATGGCATTCTTCTCAGCATACTCCTGGGTCACAAACTTGTATTTGAACCATTGTTCGGCCCAATATCTTCGAATCCATTGGATTCGTGTCTTGCGCTGATTGTAATCCTCTTCTGGATCTGTCTTGTACAGCTCTGAGAGGTCATCAGGCAGATCTCTTGATGTTCCCCCTTGACGCTATCTGCCACCCTTCCTTGCTGATTTCTCTGTAGCCATGAACTTCAAACTGAATGACTTCAACACGTTCAAAGGCTTCAAGGGCTTCCGCTTGCTGGTCAAACAGGAACTGGCTTCAGGAGAGTTAATGTGATGCTGTAAGAATTCTGCAAACGAATGCAGACTATGAGAACCAAGGGATTCTCCCACGGACATGTACCTATGACAGCATTAGAGATGCGAGGGAAGGGGAGAGGTCATATGCATTCTCAGAAGATTTTGAAGGTAAATCGGTTTGAAGACATTGACCTCATTAGTGCGAAGACATTCACTTATGTGTTTGGGTTGGTTCTAGATTTGTACGAATCCAGGAATAGGCACAAGTGAGGAATCTAACTCTTTATGAAGCTTAAGTGAATATACTAGGCATTATATGAGATACAGACAGGATAGATCTAACATTGAGTAGGTGTAAGTGAATCTAGTTCCACCCCTAGTTGGTTTTGGAGTATTGACGACAAACCTAGTTGAGGGACTAATGTGTTTGTGAGAATTGTAGGATAACACCGGTAGAAGTCCCTCATTGATTCGGTTTTCCTACCAGAGATGACCCCTAAAAATGTATGAAGACATTGAAGTCAAAGGTGGTATGTGAAGACATTCACCTTGAAGACTATGACAAGAGAAGACATCGCATGAAGACTATGGAGCGCGAAGACTTAGATCTTTCGTAGTTCTTTTTCTTCTTTGTTGAGTCATAGGAACCACCGTACTGTTAAGTGGGGTCCGAGAGAACCAGTCAGAATGACTGAAGTGATGCTTAACCAAAATCCTATGTCTTCGAGTGAAGACTATGAGAGCGAATCTTGTCCAGAGTTGGACAAGTCAGCTTTGCTTGTAGCCCAAGTAAAGTTGCCGTGTGTGTTTGAAATCTGACCGTTGGAACACGTGTCAGTTCCTTAGTGACCCAGGGCCATTTCGGACAAATCAGGTCGTGTTGCCTAGTGTCTATAAATAGCCCACCCCCTACAACCATAAACAGTTGGCTGCTCGGAGTTAAAGTACGGCTGTTGTCGTTTGAGAGCAACCCACCTCGAAGCCTTTGAGAGAGAATTCCTTGCGAGGATAAAGTCCTAACCACCTAGAGCCAAAGAGTGTTAGGCATCACTTAAGTCGTCCTGTCTGTGTGATCTGAAGACTTATTACACTTGAGGACTGTGAATCCTCCAGCCGGTTAGGCGTCGCGTTCTGAGCATCCAAGAGTCATTGTGGATCGCCCCTGAACAAAGTCTGTGAGGGTTTGGGAGTCTACCTTGAAGACTTACCAGAGTGATTGGGCGAGGTCTGCGTGACCTTAGCTCAAGGGGAATACGGTGAGGACTAAGGGTTCTGACCTGCGTGTTCAGGACTGGGTGTCCGGGACTATGTGTCCTCAGATTTAAATACCTAGCCGCCCTAACCAGACGTACAGTTGTCACAGCAACTGGAACTGGTCCAACAAATCATTGTCTTCAATGAGTCACTGGTTTCATCCTTCCCTTCCCTTTACTTACTGTTGGTCCTTGTGAAGTCATTGCATGATTGCATTATCTTTTGTATTCACTGAGTGACTGCTTGTTCTGATTGGCTTCACAATATCTTCCTACCTGATCCTTACTGCCTAGCTGCTATTAGTCATTGTGCTTTCACTTCTTTGGTTACTTGACTAAGGTTTGCCTAGTGTAGTCTACCTTCCGCTGCGTGGTAATAGGTTTACTTCTATCGTTTGTCTTCGAAACTTCCATGTTTTGAAGACTTTCATAAAAATCGCCTATTCATCCCCCCTCTAGTCGATCACTAGCACTTTCAGTAGGCAGAAACCACTTTCGGTGAAGAGGATGAATCTCTTAGGATCAACAAGATGGTAAAAAGGAGAGTTTTATTTACCACACGATGAACTGCTAGATGGGAAGAATAGGAGACCGAGCAGTTCAATCCACCGTGCCCTAACTTGGCGACGGAGGACACCTACGGCGGCTGTGGAGAGGACGAAGACCGCAGCCGGCGTGAGGACGGCGTTGGTGAAGTCGCGGCAGCTAAGCGCTTCATCGCCAGTGTCGTCGAGAGCTAGCGGTGACGCTAGGGTTTTGTGCGAGAGTGGAAGAAAGGATAATGACTGTGGTGAGGCATGTATTTATAGGGATAGGGACGGCATAGTGTTATTACACAGGTGCCCTTGGCGATTCACATCTGAAGGACACGTGGCTATCATGCAACACATCGGAGGTTGTTCCACGTTCCCACGCACGCCTGGATTGTTGGGTGGTTGTTCCCACTTCTCCGGGTTTCAGGTGAAAGGATTTAGCATTGAAAACGGATTAATGTTTGTCTCTGTGTCTTCTGCTGACAAGGACGCAGAGAAGACATTCAACAGTTTCAATAGAATGCATATGACTTGGACAGATAGAGGTTGAGATAGAGAGCATAGAGAGATTAGGGTCCGATCACATTCACTTAGTTCAAAAAATTCAACAAGGAAGACATAGCTATAAGTGAATGTTGTAGAGGACAGAACACAAATATGTATATATCAGAAGACAATCAAATCAGCATAGTGAAGATAATCATGAAGACAAGTTGAAATTGAAGACAATCCAAATGTGAAGACATAGCAGATGTAACGCCATGAGTAAAACACTTCAAATATAAGAATTTGGTGGTGGCGTTACCCATCGTATAGGAAGTATTAGACCCAGACACGGCGCACAATTATCGTGGCGCTCTGAAGTCAAGTTCCACGTTAATATATTCACACTCAGAATGTAAGTCTTCATTGATTGAAGATATACTTTACTTCGTGTGTTGCACCTCCATGTCATCAACATGCTTAAGTGTTAGGATGTGTGCCTGATCACAGGACATTTGAGGATTCCAAGATATTTAGCTCACACCGTAACTTGCAAAACCTCTTCTCATCCAAGGGTTTGGTGAAGATATCTGCCAATTGCTCTTCAATGTTGACATGCATGATATCAATATCTTCCTTCATAACATGATCTCTGAGAAAGTGATGACGAATTTCAATGTGCTTTGTCTTCGAGTGCTGAACTGGGTTGTTGGCAATCTTGATGGCGCTTTCGTTGTCGCAGTAGAGTGGCACTTGCTTCAGATGAATGCCATAGTCTTTGAGTGTTTGCTTCATCCATAGAAGTTGGGCGCAGCAAGATTCAGCAGCAATGTATTCGGATTCAGCAGTGGAGAAAGATACACAATTCTGCTTCTTTGAAGACTGAGGGAGTCCTGGGTTAGGGGGTGTTCGGATAGCCGGACTATACCTTCAGCCGGACTCCTGGGCTATGAAGATACAAGATTGAAGACTTCGTCCCATGTCCGGGAGGGACTTTCC
Organism: Triticum urartu; assembly: GCF_003073215.2. Lineage (NCBI taxonomy): Eukaryota > Viridiplantae > Streptophyta > Magnoliopsida > Poales > Poaceae > Triticum > Triticum urartu. Next base: position 64,777,649 of record NC_053025.1, on the reverse strand, counting down.
TTGGCGTGGAAGGCAAGCTTGGCGATACGGATATGTAGATCTCCTACCATTGTAACCGACTCCATGTAACCCTAACCCTATCCGATGTCTATATAAACCGGAGGGTTTTAGTCCGTAGGACAATGTACACATCAACAATCATACCATAGGCTAACTTCTAGGGTGTAGCCTCTTCGATCTCGTGGCAGGACGTAGGGTTTTACCTCCATCGAGAGGGCCCGAACCTGGGTAAAACTTCGTGTCCCTCGCCTCCTGTTACCATGCGGCCTAGACGCACAGTTCGGGACCCCCTACCCGAGATCCGCCGGTTTTGACACCGACATTGGTGCTTTCATTGAGATTTCCTCTGTGTCGTCGCCGTCAGGCTCGATGGCTCCTATGATCATCGATAGCGATGCAGCCCAGGGTGAGACCTTCCTCCCCGGACAGATCTTCATCTTCAGCGGCTTCGCACTCCGGGCCAATTCGCTTGGCCATCTAGAGCAGATCGAAAGCTACGCCCCTGTCCGTCAGGTCAGATTTGGAAGTTTAAACTACACAGCTGACATCCGCGGGGACTTGATCTTCGACAGATTCGAGCTACTACCGAGCGCGTCGCACTGTCCCGACGAGCATGATCTAGCTCTGCCGCCGAACAGTGCCCTAGAGGCCGCACCCACATCGGCTTCGACCCTTAATTCGGAGCCAACCGTGCCGATCGAGGATGGGCGGTTGGACGCCACCTCGGGGGCTGCGATCCCAACGGCGATTGAGCCGAACACCAGCCCCGTACTCTGCGAGACTCGTGACTCCAAGGAGCCGGACTCCTCTCCGGACTCCGAACCATCTGCGCCCCTGCCGATCGAATCCGATTGGGCGCCGGTCATGGAGTTTACTGCCGCGAACATCTTCCAGCACTCGCCTTTCGGCGATATTCTAAAGACACTAAAGTCTCTCTCTTTATCTGGAGAGCCCTGGCCGAACTACGGTCAGCAAGGTTGGGGTACGGACGATGAAGAAATTCAAAGCCCACCCACCACCCACTTCGTAGCCACCGTCGACGATTTAATCGACATGCTCGACCTCGACTCCGAAGACATCGACGGTATGGACGCCGATGAAGGAGACGATGAATGTCGGTGTCAAAACCGGCGGATCTCGGGTAGGGGGTCCCGAACTGTGCGTCTAGGACGGATGGTAACAGGAGGCACGGAACACGATGTTTTACCCAGGTTCGGGCCCTCTTGATGGAGGTAAAACCCTACGTCCTGCTTGATTAATATTGATGATATGGGTAGTACAAGAGTAGATCTACCACGAGATCAAGGAGGCTAAACCCTAGAAGCTAGCCTATGGTATGATTGTTGTATGATGTGTCGGATTTCGGGTTCCGGCAGACCCTTGAGGTTCGAATACTGGGGTGTGCACGGAGATTTCGCCTCCTACCTACCTGCACCCCTCCGTCTCGCTAAGATCTAAGCTATGGAAAGAACAACACGAGAGACACAGGGTTTATACTGGTTCGGGCCACCGTTGTGGTGTAATACCCTACTCTTATGTGTGGCGTGGTGGATTGCCTCTTGAGCTGATGATGATGAACAATACAAGGAAGAACAGCCTCGCGAGGGTTTGTTCTTGGCTGGGGCGATGAACTGCTGGGAGGAGTTCAGTCACCCTTCTCTCTCTCTCTCCGATTGATGATACTCTCTTCTTTGTCCTTAGCCTCCCTTCCTGATCTCGATCCAAAAAACTCCTCCCCCTCTGTGGGTGGCTGGTCCTATTTATAGAGGCCCTGGTCCTCTTCCCAAATATCGAGCGAGAAGGGAGCCAACAATGGTGGGCTAATTTGAAGGGGGACAGCTAGTACCAGCTATCCTGACAAAAGTAGTCTTCGCCTGCACAAAGCTCTGGTGGTGACGCCGTCTTGGGATCCATGATGACCTCCGTCTTGCAGTCCTCCTGGTCTTGGTCTTGTTGCACCGAAATGGCAACCTTTGCCTAATGCCTTGGTACTCCGCGGCTGCGCTTGCTTCCTTTGCACCAAAGAGGAAAGGAGGACACTGCACGGGCTCGCACCCGCCTAGCGCCCTTGGTCGTCATGGCTTGCATCATGGGCACCTCGTGAGGTACCCTGCCTTGATCTCTCCGCCTCCTCGCGAGCCAGCCTGATGAGGCCGTGCCTGAGGAAGCTCCGTGTCGTCCGCCCCGCGAGGCTTGGCCCCTCGCGAGGGTCTTGGGTCTGTGTTGATGAAGATGGGCCGTGCCGGGCCCCCCTTTGAGCCACGCCGCAGGCAGGCAAGTCTGGGGGCCCCCGTTCCCAGAACGCCGACAGTAGCCCCCGGGCCCAAGGCGCGCACGGACTTGGCCGTGCAGGGAGGCGGAAGGGTAAGGGCAAAGCGCCGCGGGCCCTAACAGCCTGCGGCCTTGGGCGCCGCGTGGCGGTTGACTGGACGTGGGGCGCCTCAGCAACCGCGCGAGTTGATAAGGGAGCGGCATCTGCCCAGGCTTTGCTTTTTTGCTTTCTCTGGTTGCTGCTCAGATCCCCTTTCTCACGCCTCTCCTTCCTTCCTCCAAAATTTCCAGATCTACTCCGATTGCGTGACCTAGGAAGCCATGGCGCCTCGTCAGTCCCCGGCCGGAGCTTGGTACTCGTCTTCCCTGGACTCGCCAAACGTGTCGGAGGCGAGCCTTGCCCGGTTGCGCCGGATGGCGGCGGCGCAGGGCATCAACGGGGCGAAGGTGCTCAAGGCCGACTCCGCCACCCCGGAGGGCCAAGGGAGCACCTTCTATCCATTCTTCGTAAGTGCCATTGCCACTGGCCTGGTGCCTCCCTTCTCTGAGTTCTTCTTCTCTGTCCTCCGCCATTACAAGCTACAGGCTCTACATCTCCACCCCAACTCCGTCCTTCTCCTGGCAATCTTTGCCTATTACTGTGAGGCTCACGTAGGGGTGCAGCCCTCAGTGGCCTTGCTGCGCCACTACTTCTACCTTCGGACCTCTCACGGTCCTGCTTCCGCGTGCGCGAGCTTCATCGCGTACGGTGGCGCCATTGCCATCTCGAACCCCGGGAAAAGGATTGAGGGCTTCAGGAGCAAGTGGGTCTTGGTGGATGCTGGGCGCATCCACCCTCGGCTGATCTTGCCCACGGAGCAGCCCACGAGCTCCAGCGATTGGGGTCGAGCTGGAGCTCGCGGACCCCCGCGCGAAGCTGGTGTTGGAGAAGATGGACGCGGATCTGAGGCCGGCCAACATGGCGGCGAGGCGAAGCTGGCCCGCACCGGCGGTACGCGTCATGAGGAGGCAGCACCGCTGGACGAGTCAGACTAGAGAATGCATCGCTCATGCCTTCGAGCTTTCACATGACTTGATCGTTAGTTACTTCTGTTGGCCCAACCGAGGTTCTCTTCGCGAGAGGACTACGAAAATCGTGAGCTAATTTCCTGGAGCACGTACGCATGTCTGGCTTCGCCACCGGCTTTTACCGGCACGGGTTACACCCCATAATATTGCTATCCCGTATGATAGAAGCTGGCCGGCTGGGCCAGGATTCAATGATTATCCACGCGAGTGTGATCGAATTCGACAGACCTCAACTACTATACTGAGAAGATGTCATTGTCTCCGCTGACCGCGTCCGACTTGGCGTTGATTTCCCCGAAGAGGAAAAGGGATGATGCAGCAGAGTAGCGTAAGTATTTCCCTCAGTTTTTGAGAACCAAGGTATCAATCCAGTAGGAGGCCACGTGCGAAGTCCCTCGTACCTGCACAAAAAGATAGCTACTACGCAACCAACGCGATTAGGGGTTGTCAATCCCTTCACGGTCACTTACGAAGAGTGAGATCTGATAGATATAATATTTTTGGTATTTTTGGTATAGAGATGCAAAGTAAAAAGTAAAAGCAAAGTAAAAAGCAAAGCAAAAAAGTGATGGAGATTGATATGATGAGAAATGAGACCCGGGGGCCATAGGTTTCACTAGTGGCTTCTCTCAAGAGCATAAGTATTCTACGGTGGGTGAACAAATTACTGTTGAGCAATTGACAGAATTGAGCATAGTTATGAGAATATCTAGGCATGATCATGTATATAGGCATCACGTCCGTGACAAGTAGATCGAAACGATTCTGCATCTACTACTATTACTCCACTCATCGACCGCTATCCAGCATGCATCTAGAGTATTAAGTTAAAAACAGAGTAACGCCTTAAGCAAGATGACATGATGTAGAGAGATAAATTCATGCAATATGAAATAAACCCCATCTTGTTATCCTCGATGGCAACGATACAATACGTGCCTTGCTGCCCCTTCTGTCACTGGGTAAGGACACCGCAAGATCGAACCCAAAGCTAAGCACTTCTCCCATGGCAAGAACTACCAATCTAGTTGGCTCCCAAGGAACCGGTGGACGTGCCCTCCGACGACTTCCAGCGAAGAGGAGGAAGGAGGGGAGCGGGAAAAGGGCCTGACTCCGAGGCGACTGACGGAGAGTCGAGGGCTCCCCTCCCGGCGCAGGTCCCGCGTTCTCCGCCTCTCTCCGAGCGATGACGAGGATGACGACGAGGATGAGACGAGCAGGACGGCGGGAGCTTGCCCCCGATCCCGAAGAAGGACAGGACCGGGCTGATCTCCCGCGGGTCTGCCCCGGCCCCGAGGCGGACCGCAGACGCACCTTCCGCTTCCAAGCTTCCCGAGGTTGACCCTTCCAGCCGGCTTTCAGGCTTCAAATTTGGCCGGAGGCCGCTCGAGCTCACTGGCGACGACCCGTAAGCGTTTGATTCTTGTCTTTGATCCTTGTCTTCGGCTTGACGTCCACATCTCTGATAGGCGGGGTATGGAAAGAACACCTCGTCGGTTCGCGTGTCTAACCTCGAGCTCTGTCCCGACCGCGTCTGGCACGCAGTAGGGGCGCTCTGGGGTTGGAACATCCTCTCTAATAGGGGAAACTCACTGAGTTTACGGCTTTTTTTGCTGGAGTGCCTGCCGAGGCAACGCAAGCCGAAGGGAGTCAGCCTTGAGGACCTCAACCACAGATTGGCAGTGGAAGATCAAACCTCGAAGAGACACAGAAGACTCTTCGCCCGCAGAAAGGATGACAGAGAGGGAGACCGCGACACGCTTCCCATGGGTCGCTCTGCCGCTCTGAAGCTCGCGCTACCGGTTCGTTCCACGTGAGGCCTCCGGCAATTTGAAGCCTGAAAGCCGTGGAAGGGTCAACCTCGGAAGCTTGGCAGGAGCCGGGAATAGGTCATGGCTCGCCTGCTGGGGCGAGCTTAGGCCCCGGTTACCGCAATTGGGCCCGGAGTCAGGGTAGGATGATCCTGGAGTTGTTCCTTCGTGTGGAGATCAGCGCCCGTCGCTCCGTCCCCTTCGGGATCGAGGGCCGGGCAAAGCTCACCGCGCCTCGACCACTGCCACCTGCCGTCATCCCTGCTCACAGCCGGTTCGGGTCCCCCGTCACGCTCTCGCGCATCGCTTGCTGGGTTCGGGGGGGGCCGCGAAAGGCACGACGCCGCCTCAAGCGCTGTGAGGGCCCCGCGCCTGCAGACGAGGCGGAATTGCTCAAACGCGCTCTATCAGCCGGGACCTGCTTGTCTCTTGTGCCGGAACACCGAGCCGTGGTACTGCCATTGCTGGAACGATCGCTGCACTGGCTAATCTGCGACCGTGACGCGGTGCTGGCATGCGACTCGTTTCTTGCTCGGACCCGTCACGATCAAGGTATCTGCGCGTGCGTTGCGTGGCTCGCCCGGAGGCGCTTGAGCTGGCTCAGGATGGGGTTTAGAGCTCCGCACGCCTCTAGAATTGGGCGCAGCATGGTCCACGCTGGCCATTTTCCCGCAACGGCTTGCCGATGGTAGGCCTGACTAACCAGGTCGCTCCTTTCATCGAGGCGAAGGCCTGCTGTGATACGCAGCACCTGGGGATGTGAAGGCGGTCCGACCCCGTGGTCGCTGCAAGAGGCTTGAGGAGAGCTGCAAGGGCACCTGCGGGAACCAGACTCGCGGAAGGAGGCCAGCGCCTTCGAGCTCAGGAGGCAAGGAAGTAAGGCGTGAAGGCTCCGCGAGGCGTATCCGTCACTCAAAGGAGAGGGAGTCAATAGCTCAAAGACCCGCTGCGAGCCCCTCCTTCGTGCCTCTATGCGGCCTGGGAAATCCGCGGTGAGAAGGGGCACACGCAGTGCAGCTATAGGGCGCAGGGTGCGCTACGGGGAAAGAGGTCTGTTCGCCAATGCCGATGGGGAGCGAAACAAGGGGCCGATCGCCGGTTGAACACCGGCATGGACTCCTAGGCTTTCACTGCGTGCTCGCCGAGCAGTCGCGGTGGAGACGAAGCCAAGGGAAGTATGGGAGTCCCGCTCCTTCAAACCCACGCACGCAGAGATGGTAGACCCAAACCAGGACGAAGAGGATCTTGTCGATGCCGACCGTCGCTCCAGGGCGATGATCCCGTCGGCCCAGGCCGCAGGGACCCGGCGTTATTATGACGAGCCCGCCACATCCGGCAAGTGTGAGGATGAGACCCGCTGGCTGGCGGCCGAAGAGCGGAGCCGAGATGCGGGTGCTCCCCCCACGGAAATCTCCAACACCGCTGTCCTATGCCACGTTAAGATCGTTGCCGGTGTGCTGATGCTCTCTCCGCACGCCAAAGATGTCACCGCATTGTTTGGCGCGCCGCGTTGGGGCCGCCCACGGCTGCAAAGCGAAGAGTGCGCGCTGGCTCGTTGCCATCTTACTTACATGCCAAGGCCACAGTCCTTGACTGGCGTGGTCGCCCGCCGGGGAGCCCACACATCGCTACCTTCGGCGATATCCAGCTCCGCTCGACCTGCCGTCCGAAACCTCGAGAGACTCTGGAGTCGTGGGCTGCTCCTGGCAAGATCAGCCGAGGGTGAACATGCGCCCGCCAGCTCAGCCTTGCGCGACAAGGCTCAGTAAGACCCGGCAGAGCGGTCTTCTCCTAGAAGGCCGCTCATCCATAATACTCTTTTCCGGGGTACGAGTTATGGCAAATGGCGCCAGCTGTCCGAGCCGGAAAGGCGCGCTGGAGCTTTGCTGGGAATTACCAGCCTTGTTATTTCGCTGATGACAGAGCTACGCGCATGCGGAACAGGACCGTGAGAGGTCCGAGAAGACACGTAGAGATAGCTGAGCGCACACAAGCCACCTGAGCGGCATGCACCCTAGTACGCCGTCACAATAGCAGACACAAGTATTGCCACGGAGAGGATGGTACGTTTGGGGTCGACGATCGGTATGTAGAGTCCTGTAGCGGTTGATAATGGCGGAGGACAGAGAGAGAAGAACGGAGAAGGGAGGCACCAGGCCAGCAGCAATGGCGCTTACAAAGAATGGATAGAAGGTGCTCCCTTGGCCCTCAGGGGTGGCGGAGCCGGCCTTGAACACCTTCGCCCCGTCGATGCCCTGCGCCGCCGCCATCCGGCGCAACCGGGCGAGGCTCGCCTCCGACACGTTCGGCGAGTCCAGGGCAGACGAGTACCAAGCTCCGGCCGGGGACTGACGAGGCGCCATGGCTTCCTAGGTCACGCGGTCGGAGTAGATCTGGAAATTTTGGAGGAAGGAAGGAGAGGCGCAAGAAAGGGGATCTGAGCAGCAACCGGAGAAAGCAAAAAAAGCAAAGCCTAGGCAGATGCCGCTCCCTTATCAACTCGCGCGGTTGCTGAGGCGCCCACGTCCAGTCAACCGCCACGCGGCGCCCAAGGCCGCAGGCTGTTAGGGCCCGCGGCGCTTCGCTCTTGCCCTTTCGCCTCCCTGCACGGCCAAGTCCGGGCGCGCCTTGGGCCCGGGGGCTACTGTCGGCGTTCTGGGAACGGGGGTCCCCAGACTTGCCTGCCTGCGGCGTGGCTCAAAGGGGGGCCCAGCACGGCCCATCTTCATCAACACAGACCCAAGACCCTCGCGAGGGGCCAAGCCTCGCGGGGTGGACGACACGGAGCTTCCTCAGGCACGGCCTCATCAGGCTGGCTCGCGAGGAGGCGGAGAGATCAAGGCGGGGTACCTCACGAGGTGCCCGTGACGCAAGCCATGACGACCAAAGGCGCCAGGCGGGCGCCAGCCCGCGCAGTGTCCTCCTTTCCTCTTTGGTGCAAAGGGAGCAGCGCGGAGTACCGAGGCATCAGGCAAAGGTTGCCATTTCGGTGCAACAAGACCAAGACCAGGAGGACTGCAAGACGGAGGTCATTGTGGAGCCCAAGGACCACCAGAGCTTTGTGCAGGCGAAGACTACTTTTGTCAGGATAGCTAGTACTAGCTGTCCCCCTTCAAATTAGCCCGCCATTGTTGGCTCCCTTCCCGCTCGATATTTGGGAAGAGGACCAGGGCCTCTATAAATAGGACCAGCCACCCATAGAAGAGGGAGGGGTTCGGAGAGGGTTAGGAGAGGAGAGGTTCGATAGGAGGTTGAAGGAGGGGTCATCAGAGAGAGAGAGAGAAGGGTGGCTGAACTCCTCCCAGCAGTTCATCGCCCCAGCCAAGAACAGACCCTCGCGAGGCTGTTCTTCCTTGTATCATTCATCATCATCAGCCCAAGAGGCAATCCACCACACCACACACTGGAGTAGGGTATTACACCACAACGGTGGCCCGAACCAGTATAAACCCTGTGTCTCTTGTGTTGTTCTTTCCATAGCTTAGATCTTAGCGAGGCGGGTGGGGTACGACAAGTGACTCCGTTGTGGCTCCTGTCCTGCCTTTAATTCCTGCACATGTATCATGCCTCGGGGAGGCGTTTAAACTTGCGTTTGGCATTGATATAATAGTGTGGACTATAATATTTGCTTTTGAATTCCTTGAAATTTGCACTTTTCCTTCCTACTTGCTTATGTTCTACGCCGGCAGAGCCCGGTCCCGCACGTACCTCACCCAGCGTTAGTCCCGACTGGAAACCAGGACGGGGCCAAGGAGTGAGGGGCTACGTGACAAGTTAGGCTCCTGAGTCGCGATGCTCAGGAGTCCCCCTTGGCGCACGAACAGCAAGTAGGGAGGTGTGATGTGGGTGGATCTACCGTTCTACGTCTGCAGAGCCCGGCCGCGCGCGTACCTCACCCAGCGTTAGCCTTTCGGAACTAAGGAGTGAGGGGCTACGTGACCAGTTAGGCTCCTGAGTCGCGATGCTCAGGAGTCCCCCTTGACGCTCAAACGGCCTTCGTACCTTGGCTCCACTCGGGGAGAGACGCGCGACGAACCAGGCCCGGGGGGCCTGGCTGCGCGGCGTGCGTCTGGGCGTGACCCAGGCGCAGCCCCCGTGCCCAGCCCCCTCGCGCGGCACTCCCGAGGGGAGGCGTTACGATGAGGCTAGACACCGAGCTCTGGGCTCCCTGAGGTTGATGCGGCCCGGGGGGCACCCTCAGTTGTTTATCACCAGCGCGGAGCATAGCGCTTCCGTATGTGTACGGGCATAGCCGCTCCTCGGCAGTGTCATCAGCCAGCACGGAGAATGGTGCTTCCACTGGTATGTGGGAAGGGGCCCCCCTCCGGGAGGAGCCCCCGGGGCGTGTACAGCCCCGCCCTGACACGTGGCTGGCACGGTAGGGCCTGGCGAGGTGTATCTGGGCACCCGTGAGCCAGTGCGGGACTCACGGGGCCCTACCTCTAGGCGGGTTGCGCCTGACACTGGGCCTTATCTTGTGATGTGTCCCTGCAAATTTGGTTAGATGCCGGCACTCTACGTCCTCGGGTCCCGGCCCTCGAGCTAGTCTCAGCCGTCGCTAGTATGCCAGGTCGCAATGCCGTGGACAAGGCCAGAGGGTGAGGGCTGGAGAGCCAGTAAGAGCCCTGAGTCGCGATGCTCAAGTACCCCCCCTTTAACGTGCAAGTGGTCGACATGGAGAAGAAGAGGTGCCGTGGACCGGCATCAAATAATCAAGCATGGTGGGTATAATGCATAACTGGGAATAAACGCAAATGGGATACATGCCGCTGGGTCTGGCCCGAGCGACTTGGGGATCATGCAGCCCGAGGGGCGCCCCCAATAAGGTAAGCTAACAACATGAAATAAAAGGGATACATGCCGCAGGGACGGACCCACGCGGCCTGGGAATAATGCAGCCCTGGGGGGCGCTCCTAGCTGGAAGTGAAACTTGAAAGATGTCACCTGATAACGTTGAGGACGAAGGGGTGTTGGTGTAGCAGACTCGGTGGGCTGCGGAAGCCGATCCTCACGAGCCCCCAGGCCCGGGGGCCTCGGGAGGCTCCGGAGGTGCTGGCAGCTCCCCGCGGACCATCTCCATCTCCGCCAGGGCTGCGGAACGCCTGGCCTCTTGTGCCTCCGTGATGCCCCTCATGAGGCGCTGGTACATGGCAGCCGCGTTTGGCAAGCCGTAAGGCATGCGAACGTAGCTGTGGGGTGGACCTCCGCAGCGGCCCACTCGCGAGGGCCAGTGGCGCTCCAGAGAGGCGGCTCGATTGAACCCTGGTATGTCGATGCAGATGCGCAGCCCACCATCCTCGCCTGGATGGGGAGCCACTGCTGGTAGGCGGCGGCCTCCTTTCATGACTCTTGACTCCTGTAGCTCCTGAATGGCCTTGTTGACGAACTCCTGAGGGTCTGGCTCTCCTTGCCTTACTCCTTCTTGAGGGAAACATGCTTCAAAACACGCCTCCATGCGGTGCCCAAGCGCCTCCCTCATGACCTTAGCCAGGTCGGTGGCCCTCCAGGGGAGAGCCCCCGAGCCCTGCCTGAGGAGGGCGCCGGGCGCGCTTTCCTATGCGATGGAAGGAGGTTCCCCCTGGGCAGACACGGGTCCAGAGGGGCCTGCCTCCTGAGGGGCCGGGCCGGACGATGTCTTCTTCTTCTTGGGGGCGGTCTCGGGAAGCCTCCTTCTTCCGCGATCCGGGTCTTCCAGTGATGCGGCCTGAAAGACTCGTTCCAGGGAACACACCGCATCCTTCTCTTCACAGGGCACCGTGATGACTCATCCACTTCCTGGCATCTTGAGGACGTTGTAGCCATGGTGAGTTACGACCATGAACTTGGCCAGCGCTGGGTACCCAAGGATGGCGTTGTACGACAGGCGAATGTGAGCGACGTCGAAGTCGATGAGCTCGGTGCGGTAGTTGTCACGTGCCCCGAAGGTGACAGGAAGGCGGACCTGCCCAATCGGGACCGTGGAGCCGTCGGTGATTCCGGAGAAAGGCTTGGTTGGCTGAAGCTGGCTGTAGGGAACTTGGAGATTGTTGAACGTTTCCACAGATAGGACGTTGAGCCCTGCCCCGCCATCGATGAGGGTCCTGGTGACCACCACGTTGCTAATGATTGGGGAACAGAGCATCGGGAGGACTCCGGCTGTAGCCGCACACTTGAGCTGATCTGCCGAGCTGGACGTGATGGCGCACACCGACCACCTGAGAGGGCGCGTGGCTTCGAGCCTGGGGAGGACTGCATTCACATCGCGGGCGAACTGGTTGAAGATGCGTTGAGAGGCTGGGGCTTGAGCCCCGCCCAGGATGCAGGCGATCGCGCGCGGCTCCTAGAAGCCCCCAGCCCCCTCGTCCTGGTGGCGGTCCTCATTTCTCCTTGGTTGCGGCGATAGCGGAGGGAGGCCTGCGTTGCCTTGCGGGCGATCCTCGCGAGGCTGACCCCTCCAGTCTCCCTTGCGAGGCGGGTCTTGCCAGCGATCCTCGCGAGGTTGATCGCGCCACCCTTGGCGCGGGCCACGGTCTTCCCAGCGTCCTGTGTTCCTTCCTCCTTGACCGTAGCCCCGGTCATCGCGGTCGGGGCGACGGCCGATCCTTCCTTCTCGCACGGCTCGGAGCTCTTGACATTCGTTGGTGTTGTGGGTGTGGAGGTCGTGGTACACACAGTACCGACTGCCCTTGGGAGGTTCGGGCTGATCTCTGCCCCGCTTGGTGTCTGGTTCTGCTGCGAGCACGGCAGCCCCCTTGCGCTTCACATCCTTGGCCTTGGGCTTCTTCTCTTTCGGGTTTGCGGCAGGCAGCTCGAGGAGGGAGAGACGCCCTTCCTCAGCCCTGACGCACTTGGTTGCCAAGTTGAACAGCTCCAAGGAAGTGCACAGGTCTTCATGCATCGCCAGCTCCTCCTTCATTTTGACATCGCGCACGCCGTCGGAGAAGGCTGAGATGATGGCCTCCTCAGTCACCCTGGGAATCTTGAGGCATGCGTTGTTGAAGCGCTGGATGTACTTCTGCAGGGTCTCCCCGGGTTGGTGCTTGATGCCGCGCATGTCGCTCACGGCGGGTGGCCGGTCGCGAGTACCTTGGAAGTTAGTGATGAAGCGGGTGCGCATCTCGTCCCAGGAGGAGATCGTGCCTGGAGCCAGGTTCAGGAGCCAGGTGCGGGCCCCGTCCTTGAGCGCCATGGGAAACCAGTTTGCCATGACCTTCTCGTCTCCGTTAGCAGCTTTGATGCCCAGCTCGTAGAGCTGGAGGAACTCCGCAGGGTCAGCCGTGCCGTCGTGACGAGGAGGCAGGTCTGGCTTGAACTTGCCGGGCCATGCGACACTGCGTAGCTCGGTGGTGAAGGCACGACAGCCTGCTGTGGCCACGGGAGGCCTTGGGTGACGGAGAGCTTGGTCTTGCATGTCCCCACGCGCTGCAGCTGGGTCTTGACATGCGGGAGCAGGAGCATGGTCGCAACGTGCTGGAGCAGGGAGCGCCCGGGCAGCTTCTTGCGGGCGAGGGACTTCCTGGCAACTCTTCTCTTGCCGCGCTGGCACCTGACGGAGCGGGTTCCGCCCAGGGGCCATGCGCCTTGGAGCCATGGCGCCTTCTTGAGGAGGAGGCGGCCGGGGCGCTGCCGGAGCTTCGTCGCCCGCGCGGGGCGGGGTGCGGTGCAGCGGAACGGACGGCGCAGGAGAGCCCCCTGCGGCGCGAACGAGCTCGGCAACGCGGTCGAGCCATTCTTCGTAGACGTCGTCAACGGGACGGTAGCGCAGGAGCTCGTTTGCCGCGATGAGCGCAGCTCGAGCCTCCATGGGTGCGCGGAGCGCGCGGACGAAGAACCAGCTGGGGTGAGCGAGGGAGTTGCGGTGCGGCCGTCTTGCCGCACGGACGGATGCTGAGACGACGCTTGCTGCTCGTCCCCCACCGGGCCGGTGGCAGCGTTGACGGCAGGTGACGGGGAACGGTGAGGACGCCCGCCGACAGGAGCCGTCTGGGCGACGCGGGAAGCCGAGAGCGGCCCGGCGCTCGGTGCGGGCCCGACGAGCGTCAGACATGGGCGCGATGGTCGGAGGAGAACGGGGTGGTGGAAGACGAATTCCGGCGCACCCCTACCTGGCGCGCCAAATGTCAGATTTGGGGTTCCGGCAGACCCTTGAGGTTCGAACACTGGGGTGCGCACGGAGATTTCGCCTCCTACCTACCTGCACCCCTCCGCCTCGCTAAGATCTAAGCTATGGAATGAACAACACGAGAGACACAGGGTTTATACTGGTTCGGGCCACCGTTGTGGTATAATACCCTACTCTAGTGTGTGGCGTGGTGGATTGCCTCTTGGGCTAATGATGATGAACAATACAAGGAAGAACAGCCTCATGAGGGTCTATTCTTTGCTAGGGCGATGAACTGCTGGGAGGAGTTCAGTCACCCTTCTCTCTCTCTCTCTCCGATTGATGATACTCTCTTCTTCGTCCTTAGCCTCCCTTCCTGATCTCGATCCAAAAAACTCCTCCCCCTCTGTGGGTGGCTGGTCCTATTTATAGAGGCCCTGGTCCTCTTCCCAAATATTGAGCGGGAAGGGAGCCAACAATGGCAGGCTAATTTGAAGGGGGACAGCTAGTACCAGCTATCCTGACAAAAGTAGTCTTCGCCCGTACAAAGCTCTGGTGGTGACGCCGTCTTGGGCTCCACGATGACCTCCGTCTTGTAGTCCTCCTGGTCTTGGTCTTGTTGCACCGAAATGGCAACCTTTGCCTGATGCCTCGGTACTCCGCGGCTGCGCTTGCTTCCTTTGCACCAAAGAGGAAAGGAGGACACTGCGCGGGCTGGCACCCGCCTGGCGCCCTTGGTCGTCATGGCTTGCGTCATGGGCACCTCGTGAGGTACCCTGCCTTGATCTCTCCGCCTCCTCGCGAGCCAGCCTGATGAGGCCGTGCCTGAGGAAGCTCCGTGTCGTCCACCCCACGAGGCTTGGCCCCTCGCAAGGGTCTTGGGTCTGTGTTGATGAAGATGGGCCGTGCTGGGCCCCCCTTTGAGCCACGCCGCAGGCAGGCAAGTCTGGGGGCCCCTGTTCCCAGAACGCCGACATGATGAAGTTGTCCTACGAACTAAAACCCTCCGGTTTATATAGACACCGGAGAGGGTTAGGGTTACACAAAGTCGATTACAATGGTAGGAGATCTTGAATATCCGCATCGCCAAGCTTGCCTTCCACACCAAGGAAAGTCCCATCCGGACACGGGATGAAGTCTTCAATCTTGTATCTTCATAGTCCTGGAGTCCAGCTGAAGGTATAGTCCGGCTACCCGAACACCCCCTAATCCAGGACTCCCTCAGTAGCCCCTGAACCAGGCTTCAATGACGACGAGTCCGGCGCGTAGATTGTCTTCGGCATTGCAAGGCGGGTTCCTCCTCCAAATTCTTCATAAAAGTTTGTAAACACCAAGAGTAGTGTCCGGCTGTGCAAAAGAAGTTTCCACGTATTGCCACAGAGAGAATAATATTAACACAAATCTAATCTGCTGACGTATTCCGTAGCGTGACATCACACTACGGCCAAGCCTTTATTCGAATCGTTTTCACTTTTCCACCTTAGCGTGTTTTGCGAGGCGGTTTCCTTGGCACGTCCTGTCAAAGCAGAGATCGTGTCCCCCATTTATGGGATTCTCATCAATACGGACGTGGGTAACCCAACCGCGCCATTTATCACGATGCTTGGGAGGCAAGCGAGTTTTACTAGGCTGGTGGGGACGCATAGTCGCATCCGCCCATATAAGGGGATAAGGATCCACCTTTTTACCTACGCCTTCTTCCTCCTTTGCCTATCCATCTTCTGCGCACCCGAGCTCCAGCGCCCAAGCCCGCACTTCCTACCCCAACCTTCTCCAACAATGTCCGGAGCGGGAGGCAAGTGGATGGTCTCCTCCGTCACGGAGGGCCATGTCAAAAAGCTAAGGAAGGCCGGATACTTGTCCAAAGACATCGCGCACCGGCTTCCTGAGGAGGGGCAGCTTCTCCCCACCCCAAGGCCCCATGAGAGGGTAGTATTTCTTCCCCACTTCCTCCGCGGACTGGGTTTTCCTCTCCACCCATTTGTCCGCGGGCTCATGTTCTACTATGGCCTAGATTTCCACGATCTGGCCCCGAACTTCATCCTCAATATCTCGGTGTTTATCGTCGTGTGCGAGGCTTTCCTCTGCATTCGTCCCCATTTCGGCCTCTGGCTCAAGACCTTCAACGTCAAGCCAAAGGTGGTGCGCGGCAACCAGGCAGAGTGCGGAGGTGCCATGGCGGGCAAAATAGCCAACGTCCTATGGCTCGAGGGCTCCTTTGTGGAGACCTTGAAGGGGTGGAAGTTAGGGTGGTTTTACATCACCGAGCCACGCAATCCGAAGTGGATCGCAGCCCCTGAATTCCGATCCGGACCCCCTATGCGGCCCACGTCCTGGAAGGAGACGGGCTTGTCGTGGGGCGACGAAGAAGAGGTGACCGAACTGCAAAAATGCATCCAATCCCTGGTGAACAAGCAGCTCAAGCTTGTCAACGTAGTCCAGGTCATGCTCGTCCGCCGGATCCTTCCGTGTCAAGAACGGGACTTCAATTTGTGGGAGTTCAACCCGGCGTAGCACTGAACTCTGAGCAGGCTCTTCGACACGACGTACGAAGATGTCTGGAGGGGGCTAACCAAAGGCGCCGAGGCTCCCACATCTGCCTCCGAAGACCGCGGATTCAGCTCGCAGCGTCCTGCTGGCGAGGTAAAATATTTTCATCTTTTACAGGATGTTAAGTTTTCTTCATAGTTTGACTCTATGCGGGATCTAAACTCCCTCACTTTTGACAGGATTGGCAGGCGAAGTCCGGACTGATTAACTATCCGGCTCCCTTGCCCGAAGACCCAGCCCCTGCTCTCCTAGTGAAGCTGCTGGTTTCGGCACCTTATGTGGTGCCGGAGAAGAAGGCCAAGAAGAAGAAGGCCACGGGGACTCTAAAGAGTTCCCGGCGTATGGTGGTGTTGGACTCGTCGTCCGACGAGTCCGAGACGCACTCCTCCCGTGAAGACGAGGAGGAGGAAGAAGAGACCTCTCCCCCTCCAGCAGGGGGAGGAAAGAAGAGGAAGGCCGCCCCAGTAGGGGAGGCCGAAGGGTCCAAGAAGAGGAAAACCCCTCCGCCGGACTACGCCCCCGACGCCGACGAGGACGAAGAGGAGTGGCCGGACAGGGCCAAGCGTCCGGCGAAATCGTAAGTGTTCGGATACCAGAGTAACTCATGATATTCCTTTTGTTGCGCAGCTTTCCCTAATGTCGAATGTAATCATGCAGCCCGCCCAAGGACGGGCTCGACGAGTCGTCGAGCGGCTCCCTGGATTCATCGGACGTGAATTCAGTTCCGCCCGCTGCCTCCCCCTGTGCTGCGGATGACGCTGAAGTGGCGTCGCAACAAGCTTCGGGGCAAGAGGAGGTGGTCCAGGAGGAACCGCGAGGTGACCTCCCGGACTCCAGGAGTAAAGGGGACCAGACCCCCCAGGGCTCCAAGTCCGGCTTTAAGCCGGACACCGTGCCGGAATCATCAACGGTTTCGGACCGCGGCAGGCGAACTCCTGCCAAGAGGAGCAAGCCTATTGAGCCGGCGTCCTCCGTCCAACCGGAGGCGCCTGACAATCTGCTGGAGGTGCTTAAGGGCGCCTCCATCGACGAGGAGCACCGTACCATCATGAGTATGGTGGTCCAGAAGGTTCGGTCCGCCAAAAGCGGACTGACTGAAGCTTGTGCTAGCCTTCTAACAGGCTTCGAGGTAAGTAAAAAATATGTAAAAATATTACCGCATAGACAGTAGCCCCTGATGCTCTGTTTGGCGTTCGGAAAGAAAAGCCGAATAGAGGATCTATTAAATATCGCAGGAGTCTAACTAAAAAGGAGTCAATATACGTATGCAGGCTTCGCTGCTGGCCACCGCCGCACTGACTGCGGAGGTGGGTGCCCTGAAGCAGGGCCTCGAGCGGATCGAGCAAGAGCTCGGCCTTGCCAAACGGCAGCTCGAGGAGAAAGAAGGTAAGAGATACCTTATAGAAAAAATGCCTATAAGAAGACGCAATTGCAAAAAATGACAGGAGTACACTGCTTATTGTTGGGGCCACAACTGAGGTGGCGACCCTCAAGCAGGCGCTGTCCGAGGCCAAGAAGAAAGCGGCCACGGAGCGCACCGAGCGGGAGAAATTTGAGGCGCAGGTCGGCGAGGTGCAGCAAGAGCTTCAGGCTCTCATGAAAAAACATGAGAGTTTGGAGCTCGACTCGAAGACGCGAGCGTCCGAGCTTGCTGCGGCCCTTAAAACTACCAAATCTGCCAAGGCCGAAGCCCAGAAGGCCCTCTAGGAATTGGATGCGGTGAAAAAGATAGCGGCGGGTAAGGCATTCTCTATGCAAAGCAGACATATAAAAGTAAACTACTTGTTACTTACCCGAATCCGGAGCTCTCCAGGGGCATTCGCAGATCTTCCCCGTAGCGTATCCGATGCCGCCGCATTCTACCGAGCCGAGGAAGGCAGCTCGACGGAGAAGGTGTTCTTGTCTCAGTACGCTGAGGCCGGACACCCTGTGCCCTTGAGCGACCAGCTGAAGCAGCTGGTCGAGCTCCACAAGGCAGCCGAACAAGCCCTGAAAGGCTTCATTGTTCGGCTGTGTCCTGGAGAGGCCCTGCTTGGGAGCTACTTCGGACTGGTGCGGCGGCTGGTGGAGGCTTGTCCAAGGCTCGAGGTCATCAAGCGCTCCGTCTGCATCAAAGGTGCCCGTAGGGCCCTTGTCCGTGCAAAGGTGCACTGGGGTAAGCTGGACGGTGAGAAGCTTGTGAGGGACGGGCCGCCGCCGGGGAAGGAGCATCGCAAGCCTGAGAACTATTACAAGGATGTTCTGGCTGGTGCCCGCCTTATGGCGGATGAATGTACCAAGGATGTAATTTTTGAATGAACTCGCTCGTGTTATCCTGTACGCTGAAAACTTGTTCATATGTGCTAAGCAATGCTTGTTGAATTTAAAATATTACTTTCTGTGCGGCCGTTTATCAAAAAATTGAGAGATGGCCAGTCGTCGGCTTCTGCCCCCATGCCACTAGTGCTGGGGTGTTCGGGATAAACCTGAGCGCTCTTTTTCCCATGATTGGGTCCGTCGAGGGAGGCGCTCAGCACAACGAACAAGGCAATCGGACTATAATGCTTGAACACTCTCACTTAGCCATAGAACTCTATAATTTTAAATTTCAGCGAAGCCCCTAGTATTCGGAAGACCGAGTTTGGGGCGCTATCCACGCCTTGGCCGGACAAAGCCGGTTCCTCGCTCGAAGCGGCATAAGTCTTTAAGGACTCGAAAAACCTCTCGAACAGCGACCGGTCTCTCGCCTCATCATGACAGTCAGTTTTAGCTTTCTCTACTGAGGTGCTCAGCCCAGCTCAACTGGGGCACAATCGCAGTAGTTCTCCTAGTGCTACCTTAGCCGATATAGCGGAACGTAAGGCACCAAAACATAGGAGCCGGGCAAACCCAACTATTGACCCAAATCATGATTCGGAGCCGATGCATATAGTGCTATAAGTTCGGGGTGCCGCACTTGTGAAAGTGTATGGACTTCTCACGCCATATTGATGGGTACTGAAGCCCCTGGCGTATTTTTGCCGTACCACAGTGTACGGATGCAACATGTTATTAATAAACATATATATAAAAAAGAGGATAATGCAAAAAATAGACAAAAAGCTATGCATTGTTTATAGAAAGGCTGCTATGAAAGCGGAACGATACAAATAGTGCGATAAGCAAAAGAAATTGGACTATTTAACATGTCCTGGCCAGGGGCAGGCCGCGGAATTGTATTAAAAAACAGGTATACTGCTCGCAATAGAGACCACCTGGGAGTTCCATAATGCGGCGTGGCTTGTCTGCTTTCCTGGATCTTGCATCGTTTGTGCGGCAGTTGAATTGCCGAACGGGTCATCCGAAGTATGGAGTCCTGAGAGTAAGAGAAAAAAAGGAATCCGGCAGCCCCTGGTGCGGTTTAAGCCGTATTTTGGGCGTGCCGTGATAGTGCCCCTTCCCCTGTGCCCATGGTATTTCAAGAGCGTAGTTATGTACGCGAAGCACTGGTTTCGCTATATCGCGAGGGCTAGGGTTGGGGCCGCATTGCTACGCTAGCTCAGAACGTGCCAGGCGGTCTTGTTATAGGGTACTCTAGGCGCGCTTGACAGTGTCCGGCTTTTTGAAGGCCGAACTGGAGAACTGCTTAGAGAGGCTGCTTTGTACTTCTGCTGCGAGCGCTGCCGTGTGCTCCTCCGTTCGGAGGGAGCGTTTAGTGTTCCCATTGACCGTGATTACTCCTCTAGGGCCTGACATCTTGAGCTTGAGGTATGCATAGTGCGGTACCGCGTTGAATTTTGTGAATGCAGTTCGCCCGAGCAGTGCGTGATAGCCACTACGAAACGGGACTATGTCGAAGATTAAATCCTCGCTTCGGAAGTTATCCGGAGATCCGAAGACCACTTCCAGTGTGACTGAGCCTGTACAGTTGGCTTCTACACCTGGTATGACGCCTTTAAAGGTCGTTTTGGTGGGCTTGATCCTCGAGGGATCTATGCCCATTTTTCGCACTGTATCCTGGTAAAGCAGGTTCAGGCTGCTGCCGCCGTCCATGAGGACTCTTGTGAGATGAAATCCGTCAATGATTGGGTCTAGAACCAATGCGGTGAAGCCGCCGTGACGGATGCTAGTGGGGTGGTCCCTTCGATCAAAGGTGATCGGGTAGGAGGACCATGGGTTGAACTTTGGGGCGACTGGCTCCATCGCATATACGTCCCGTAACGCACGCTTCCGCTCCCTCTTGGGGATGTGGGTTGCATATATCATGTTCACCGTCCACACTTATGGGGGAAATCCCTTCTGTCCACTGTTGTTCGGCGGCCTGGGCTCCTCCTCGTTGTCGCTATGCAGCCCCTTGTCTTTGTTTTCGGCTCTTAACTTGCCTGCCTGCTTGAACACCCAACAATCCCTGTTGGTGTGATTGGCTGGCTTTTCGGGGGTGCCATGTATCTGGCACAAGCGGTCGAGTATTCGGTCCAAACTGGACGGGCCCTAAGTATTTCTTTTGAATGGCTTTTTCCGTTGACCGGATTTGTAGCCTCGGAATCCGGCATTAACTGCCATATCCTCGTTGCTGTCACTGTTAACGCAACGCTTTTGTTTGTTCTGACGCGACCTGTCGCTTTTGTCCTTGGTATTTGAATTACCAGGGTTCTTGGTTAAATTGTTGCTGCGAGCTAGCCAGCTGTCTTCTCCCGTGCAAAAGCGGGTCATGAGTGTCGTGAGGGCTGCCATAGATTTCGGCTTTTCCTGTCCCAGGTGCCGGGCAAGCCACTCGTCACGGATATTATGCTTGAAGGCCGCTAAGGCCTCTGCGTCCGGACAGTCGACTATCTGGTTTTTCTTTGTTAGGAACCGTGTCCAGAATTGCCTGGCCGATTCCTCTGGCTGCTGAATTATGTGGCTTAGGTCATCGGCGTCCGGTGGTCACACATAAGTGCCCTGGAAGTTATCAAGGAATGCGGCTTCCAGGTCCTCCCAAGAACCGATTGAGTTTGCTGGCAAGCTGTTAAGCCAATGCCGGGCCGGTCCCTTAAGTTTGAGTGGGAGGTATTTGATGGCGTGTAGATCATCACCGCGGGCCATGTGGATATGAAGGAGATAATCCTCGATCCATACCGCATGATCTGTTGTGCCATCGTACGATTCGATGTTTACGGGTTTGAAGCCCTCAGGGATTTTATGATCCATTACTTCCTCTGTGAAGCATAGTGGGTGTGCGGCGCCTCTGTATTGGGCTATATCACGACGCAGCTCGAAGGAGCTTTGTCTGTTGAGTTCGGCCCGGCCGGATTTATTGCATCCAGAGTGACGATCACCGTCACGTGCCGTGGGGCGCCTGCGCGATCCGTAGATCGATCTTGTTTGCCTTGCCTTGTCCTCCAGTATGTCGCGTAGGTCGGGTGCATTTTCCCGTGCCTTAGTATGCTTAACGCGGCGTCTGGGCATGGCTTGAGTGGAGGGCCAAGAGGCCTCTCTGTTGCGGCCACGAGGTGGCCGGTCGGCCATGTCATGCGCTGGTGATGTAGGTGCTTCCTCCTCTAGTCGGGGTAGCAGCCTGCGCTTTGGGTAACTCTTGGAGGGGCATTTGAGTTCATACTCTTCGGCCGCAAGGACTTTAGTCCATCTGTCAGCTAGCAAATCCTAATTAGCTCTAAGCTGTTGCTGCTTTTTCTTGAGGCTGCTTGCCGTGGCCATAAGCCTGCGTTTAAAACGCTCTTGTTCAGCGAGATCCTCTGGCACGACGAACTCGTCGTCGTCGAGGCTTGCCTCGTCTTCGGAGGGAGGCGTATAATTATCGTCCTCAACCTCTTGGTCCGCCGCCCTCTCATGAGGGCTGGCTTCTCTGTCCTCCTATGCTGAATCTTGCTGGAGGGGGTGTTCTTCGGCGCTATCCGGAGTAGTATTATCTCCTGTGTCGGAATCACCGTTTTTGCTTTGGCGGGATTTAGAGCGGCGCCGCTGACGCCGGCGCTTGGGCTGTTTCTTAGAGTTATCGTCCCCCACTGTTCCATCGCCATCTCCATCCTTTGAAGTGTCCACCATATATATGTCATATGATGAGGTGGCCTTCCAGCGCCCTACAGGTGCTGGTTCTTGTTTGTCTCCTGCATCATCGTCCATGCCGTCAATGTCTTCGGAGTCGAAGTCAAGCATGTCGGTTAAGTCGTCGATAGTGGCTACGAAGTGGGTGGTGGGTGGGTTTTGAATTTCTTCATCGTCCGTATCCCCACCTTGCTGACCGTAGTCCGGCCAGGGCTCTCCTGATAAAGAGAGAGACTTTAGAGAATTCAGGATGTCACCGAAGGGCGAGTGCTGAAAGATGTCCGCGGCGGTGAACTCCATTATCGGCGCCCAATCGGATTCGATCGGCAGGGGCGCGGGGGGCTCAGAGTTCGGAGAGGAATCCGGATCCTCGGAGTCACGGGCCATGCGGAGTGCGGGGCTGGAGTTCGGCTCGATCGCCTCTAAGATCGCAGCCCCTGAGGCAGCGTCCAACTGCTAATCCTCGATCGGTGCAGTAGGCTCCGAATCAATGGTCGGAACCGATGCGTGTGCGGCCTCCAAGGCGCTGTTCGGCGGCAGAGCTATATCATGCCCATCGAGACAGTCCGGCGCGCTTGGCTGTGGCTCGAATCCGTCGAAGATCAAGTCCCCGCGGATGTCAGCCGTGTAGTTTAGGCTTCCAAACCTGACCTGATGGCCAGGGGCGTAGCTTTCGATCTGCTCAAGGTGGCCAAGCGAATTGGCCCGCAGTGCGAAGCCGCCGAAGACGAAGATCTGTCCGGGAAGAAAAGTCTCACCCCGAACTGCATCGTTGTTGATGATCGAAGGAGCCATCGGGCCTAAAAGCAACGACATAGAGGAACTCTCAATGAAAGCACCATTGTCGGTGTCAAAACCAGCGGATCTCGGGTAGGGGGTCCCGAACTGTGCATCTAGGCCGGATGGTAATAGGAGGCAAGGAACACGATGTTTTACCCAGGTTCGGGCCCTCTTGATGGAGGTAAAACCGTACGTCCTGCTTGATTAATATTGATGATATGGGTAGTACAAGAGTAGATCTACCACGAGATCAAGGAGGCTAAACCCTAGAAGCTAGCCTATGGTATGATTGTTGTATGATGAAGTTGTCCTACGGACTAAAACCCTCTGGTTTATATAGACACCGGAGAGGGTTAGGGTTACACAAAGTCGGTTACAATGGTAGGAGATCTTGAATATCCGCATCGCCAAGCTTGCCTTCCACGCCAAGGAAAGTCCCATCCGGACACGGGACGAAGTCTTCAATCTTGTATCTTCATAGTCCTAGAGTCCGGCTGAAGGTATAGTCCGGTTACCCGAACACCCCCTAATCCAGGACTCCCTCAATGAAGAATCAACGCCTATTGGGCCCTGGAACGCCACCTCGTCATATGACTTATACATGGTGGACGCACCAAAAGATGACGACAAGGAGTGGAAGGACGCACCGAAGGCTTGTCCCCTCGAAAAGCAGTCAAAGTGGCGACGCAAGCGCCGCCCCAAATCCCGCCTCGACAGAAATAGCGATCACACAGACCCAGCGTTGGAGCAAGGTGAACCGCTGCCGCACAATGGCAATCCGGATAATCAAACCGAACAAACAAATCCTATCAAGGATAATGGTCCGGACGACATAACGCCGGACAGGTACCCGGAGCAGCAGACTGCCCGTAGAAGGCTTGTTGCCACCGCGAGGAGTCTGAAAAAACAGAAGCAAAGGCTCAAGGCTGCGCAAGACACACTCCAAATCAGATGGAGTAAAATACTCAACACAGTAGCAAGGTACGGCGACAATCGCCCCTACAAGAGCTACCCAAAGCGGAAGCTGCTACCCGAATTCGATGAGGAGGCCTCAGACCCCCCACAACCAAATATCAAAGCAGCCAGCTGGTCGGATAGACGACCCCTCTACCAACACAGAGCGGCATACAACGCCGCTCACCATGCAACGCACAACCAATGCGAGGGCTCGCACCCAAAGGACGGTGCAACAAGATCCATCTATGGACCACAGAAGCGCGCCCCAACATACAATGCAACACAACAAACATCCGAACAACGCGGTACACCCAGCTACAGGGGTGCCGCACACCCCCTATGTTTCACTGATGAGGTGCTAGACCACGAATTTCCAGAGGGATTCAAGCCCGTAAACATAGATGCATACGACGGAACAACAGACCCTGGGGTCTGGATTGAGGACTACATCCTTCATATCCATATGGCTCGAGGAGATGATCTCCATGCCATCAAGTACCTACCCCTCAAGCTCAAAGGGCCAGCTCGTCACTGGCTCAAAGGCCTCCCCGAAAGCTCCATTGGAAGTTGGGAAGAGCTCGAAGACGCCTTTCGGGCAAATTTTCAAGGGACGTATGTCCGACCTCCGGATGCGGACGATTTGAGTCATATAACTCAACAGCCCGGAGAGTTAGCCCAAAAGCTTTGGAACAGATTTTCTTACTAAAAAGAACCAGATTGTCGACTGTCCGGACGCCGAAGCCTTAGCAGCTTTCAAGCACAGCATCCGTGACGAATGGCTCGCCAGACACCTCGGCCAAAATAAGCCGAGAATGATGGCCGACAAACCTCATGACCCGCTTTTGCGCGGGGGAGGACAGCTGGCTAGCCAGATGCAGCACCAACGACCCCAGTACATCTAAAGTTAGAGATGGAAACGGGAAATCACGGTGCAACAGCAATAACAAACGCCGGAATAAAGAAGACAGCACGAAGGGCACCACAGTAAATGCCGGATTCAAAAGCTCTCGGCCAGGCCAAAAGCCGCCCCCTAAAGGCACCAAGGACGAGCTGTCCAGCCTCAGTAAAATTCTGGACCAAGTATGCCAGATTCATAGTACCCCTGGTAAACCTGCTAATCATACCCACAGAGAATGTTGGGTCTTCAAGCAATCCGGCAAGCTCAACGCCGTACACAAGGGGGAGGATACACCAAGTGAAGACGAGGACGAGCCCCCCAAGAAAGACACGGGGGAACAAAAGCAATTTCCACCAGAAGTCAAAACAGTAAACGTGTTACACGTAATCAAGGGAAAAAACAATGCGGCACTCCCAGGAAAGTATACCCAAGTGCCTATCACCACGAAGTCCTGCCACTGGTCATCTCAACCGATCACTTTCGACCATCGCGATTACTCAGCAAGTATCCGATACGCAGGATGGGCTGCCCTGGTATTAGACCCAGTAATTGGCAGATATCACTTCACAAAGGTCTTGATGGACGGCGGCAGTAGCCTAAACCCAATATATCAGGATACAAAATCCGCGGGATGGGGCTAGACCCAACACAAATTCGCCATAGCAATACTACCTTTAAAGGAGTAACGCCAGGCCCAGGGGCTCGTTGTACGGGCTCCCTCCTACTACAAGTTACATTCGGCTCCCCCGATAACTTCCGTCGTGAGCATTTAACTTTCCACATTGCTCCGTTTCAAAGTGGCTATCAAGCACTGCTCGGACGCGAAGCTTTCGCTCGCTTTAATGCAATACCACACTACGCCTCCCTCACAGTCAAGATGCCCGGTCCATGTGGCATCATTACAGTGCACGGAAATATCAAGCGATCTCTGCGCGCTGAAGAGAGTGAGGCTGCCTTGGCCGCCGCACACTAAAGGCGCCCGGACAAACGAAAGCATCCAATAGGTCGTCAAGACCTCAGATACAACTAATCAAGTCCAGCGCCGCTATTTATACGGAAATAAGTGGTCACACCCCTATTTGTCAATACGAGGGGCTCAACGCGCGCAGACAAGTGGCAATTTCTTATCATCTTGAATTATACATGGTTTCTTTAAAAACTATCCTTTTGCACGACAACTTTTTCACTTAACTTCCTCTCTTTTACAGACGATCATCGTGCTACACCCGTCCAGGATACGGCACAACGGAGACACAGGTGCAGACGTGCAGTAGGGACCCGCTCCAAGGATTCTTTTTAGATTAAGACCCTACGTAAACCTTTTTTACTGTCTCTTGTTGATACATATCCACCGTTGAGAAGGATGCTGACGTCTTGGCATGTGGCCACGCCAGAACAATGCACGTACCTGGACACATGGGGCTTCTTACAAAGGCCACTATTTAGGCCCGGTTTATACCACAAAGACCGAATACCTTAGGGAGTATTCGGCGTCGCGAGTTTGGCCCTATATGCATCAGCTCCGAATCATTGTCTTTGGTCAAATGTTGGGTTTGCCCGGCTCCTGTGTTTTGGTGCCTTACGTTCCGCCTTGCCGGCCAAGGTAGCACCAAGAGAACTACTATGATTGTGCCCTGGTTCATCCGGACGAGCACCTCAGTAGAGAAAGCCGAAAACTGACTGTCATGATATAGCGTGAGACTGGTCAACCACTCGATGACCTGTGGGAATGTTACAATTCCTCCACCTTAATGAAGGGCCGTTTCCCGGCCAGGCATGTACGCACCCCGAGATCGGGAGAGTGCGGAGCCACCAGGGGCTATCTAGTAGCCCCACTGTCAAACTCCTATGGCTAAGTGAAAGTGCTAAAGCATTATAGTCCGGTTGCCTCGCTCGCTCCGCTATCACCTCCTTAATAGGACCAAGACGTTGGGTTAAGTGTGAATGCGTGTTTTTGCGAGCACCTCCGCATTATATGCGTGAGGGTTGAAGCCGACGGCTGCAATCTTTCAGGTTATACACATGTATACATAAACGGCCGCCCAGGAGGCATCATATTACTTTCAGGCAAAAGTATAAAAATAGCCTTATAAAAAATTATAAAAGCATTTCACTTACAATGAGATTACATATCACTCAAACATAATATTTTTTGAGCACTGGGTCTCTATCAAACAGGCACCCTCAAGAACTTCTTCAAAGTAGTGCTCGGCAGCCTTTCGACCTATAGCCGAATCCCGCGTTGCAACATTGGTAGCATCCATCTCCGCCCAATATGCCTTAACACGGGCAAAGGCCATCCGTGCGCCCTCTATGCACGCCGACCTCCTCATCGCATTAATGCGCGGCACCACATCAAGGACCTGCTGCACCAAGCTGAAATAGCTGTTCGGTTTTGACCTTCCCGGCCATAGCTGATCCACAACAGACCTCATAGAGAGTCCGGACAACCTATTTAGTTTGGCCCATTCGGCTAATTGGTCAGTCAATGAAAGTGGACGCTCGGGAGAATGAAATTGTCTCCAAAACAGCTGGTCTACTCCATGGTCTGTCTGACCCTGGAAGTACTTGGCCGCATCGGCAGCGCTCGCCGCCAAATCCATATACACATCCTCCGAACTCCACAGCCGATCCAGAGGGGCATACCGTGGATCTCCGAATTTCCTCCGCAACATAAAGGATTTCCCAGCTACAATATCCTCGGCTTCCCGCAGCTCCTCCTTCTTTGCCCTCATAGCAGAGCGGAGATCCTTTTTCGTCGGAGCAACCTTTTCAAGATCCGATGCCTTCGCTTGGTTTTCTGTTTCAAGAACCCGACAACGGTTGGTGGCGGCTTTTAATTCTATAGCCATCTTGGCCATCTTGTCTCGGGTCTCGCCATGCGCGGCCTTCTCGGCTTGCAACTCTTCGGCCGCCTTCACAGCAGCCGCATTACCCAACCTCGCTTGTTCCTTGGCTCGGGCAAGTTCTGCCCGCAAGGCTTCAACAGTGGCAGCTCCATCTGCAGTCACAACATATTAAAGATACTGGCATCATGCTGCTCTTCCTATGTGGCATTTACCAGATATTCACACTTACCCTGTGCGTCGTCAAGCCTTTTGTTAACAAGCTCGATGTCGGCGTCTGCCGCATCCAACTGCCGCTCTAAATGGGCAAACTCGCTAGTCCGGCTAGCCACCGGAGCTTCCATCACCTGCACATAGAGGTAGTATGGTTATTTCCTGGGAATATGATCCTCTGTTCGTCGTCGTTTCCGATGACAACCAGAGTCTCAGGGGCTACTATCTACACAGGGCACACCTAGCATGTGCAGGATTATCATACATTCTTTTACGCACCTCAAAGCCTGTCAATAGACTCATAAAAGCTTCATGCAATCCGCTTTCGGCGGACGATATTCTCTCCATCACCGTATTCATTATCACACGGTGTTCATCTGAGATGGCCGCTCGCCCCACCAACTCCCTCAGAACATCTGATCACACACTAGACGGTGCCGGCCTCTTTTTTCTGCTCTCTTCGGGAGCTGGACACTGGGAGCTTCGGGGGTCAATGGGATTATCTTCTGGCCTCACCGAACTCGGAGAGGTCCTTTGCGATGACACTTCAGGGTCGCCCGCTTCTGGAGCGGAGGAATCCGGAGGAGGCGTTTCGCTCTCCATCATCTCTGGAAGAAGATCCCCCAAAGATGAGCTCATTTGAGAGGGGCTAAGGCCCGAACTGAAAATTTATATGTGGTGGTTATTTCCTCAGAAGAAAAAGATGGCATATCTGTACTATTAAAAGTATTTCGGGTCACTTACGACTCAAGGGAGAATTGATCCCCCCGCAGACTTTGTGCGGCAACAGCGCCCTCCAAGGTAGGACCCTCTATGGGAGACTTCTTCTCCCGTTTGGAAGCTTCGGCTTCCGAATCCCTGGGCGCAGTCCTTTTCCTCTTCTGGTCGCCTTCCCTCATGGAGACGCTCGCTCCCTCGGCTAGAATGGGCAGCGTTGGGGGCCCGCGTCCGCCCGCAGTATCCTCCACAGTATCTTCCTTCAAGGGCTCCGGGCAAGGTGCGGTCTGGAGCATCTTTTCCAATACCGGATTTTCCAAACCCTCAGGGAGGGGGGCCAAACACCGAATCAACTTCGTCTTTGTTAGCCAGTCCTGGTAAAAAAGCGAACTCTCAGAAATAACTTCGTAACGAAGTAGAGAGAGTATGTTCGGCCGAAGGATGCCTTACCTGTTCGACGGTGCGGTTACTACTCAGGCCCACGTCCTCGGTGATTTCCGGACACTCCACCTGAGGTCCGAAGAATGACTTGTACATCTCCTCGTGCGTCAGGCCGAGAAAATTCTGAACGGCACGCGGTCCCTCGAGATTGAACTCCCACAGGCGAAGGGGCCGGCGTTTGCAAGGCTGGACTTGACGAACCAGCATAACCTGTGTTACCGCAACCAAATTGAAATCTCCATTGAAGAGACCTTGAATGCGGCCTTGCAGTATAGGCATGTCCTTGACTGGACCCCAGCTCAGACCTCTGCTGATCCATGACATCAGCTGTGGTGGAGGGCCTGAGCGGAAAGCAGGGGGGCCGCCCACTAGGCACTTCTAGGAGCCGTGATGTAGAACCACTCCTGTTGCCACAATTCAGACACCTCTGGGATGGAACCTTTGGGCCACGGAGCTCCCGTCATCTTGCGTATTGAGGCACCTCCACACGCTGCATGTTGCCCCTCGACCATCTTCGGCTTCACTTCAAAGGTCTTAAGCCATAGGCCAAAGTGAGGGGTAACCCAGAGGAAGGCCTCGCACACGACAATAAATGTTGTGATATGAAGAAAGGAGTCCGGAGCTAGATCATGAAAATCTAGCCCGTAGTAAAACATCAAACCCCTGTCAGGGTAAGGCCTAGACCTCGGAGGAAGTGGGAAACGAACACGACGTTCTCGTTGGGTTTGGGGGTGGGGACGGCCTGCCCTCGGGGAGGCAGCCGAGGCAAAATCTCGGCGGTCAGATATCTGGCCTCCCTCAACTTCTTGATGTCTTCTTCCGTGACGGAGGAAGGCATCCATCGGCCTTGAAGGCTAGATCCGGACATGACTGGAGGTTCGGAGCACTTGACCTGAACTTCGGGCGTTTGAGCTTGAGGTGGGGGAAGGATTCGATTGAGCACGGGAGGGA
Source organism: Triticum urartu (assembly GCF_003073215.2). Classification (NCBI taxonomy): domain Eukaryota; kingdom Viridiplantae; phylum Streptophyta; class Magnoliopsida; order Poales; family Poaceae; genus Triticum; species Triticum urartu. The sequence goes on along the minus strand of NC_053025.1, from coordinate 64,748,063 downwards.
AAAATAAAAGCCTTGTCCCCTTTATAAAGAGGGTGAATATCAAGCGTCCTCTCCGTGTCCGTTTGGACTTGCCTATAATCTAGGAGTCCTAGAGGCAGTTGGTCTACCCACGCCCATATTGATGAGAATCCCGGGATAAGGGGACACGATCTCTACTTTAACAAGACGTGCCAAGGAAACCGCCTCGCATAACGCGCTGAGGTGGGATAATGAAACGACTGGGATAAAGGCTTGGCCATGGTGTGTCATGCTACGGAATACGTCAGCACATTAGATTGGTGTAAATATTGTTCTCTATATGGCAATATGTGGAAACTTATTTTGCAGAGCCGGACACTATCTTTGTGTTCAAAATCTTCTACGAAGTACTTGGAGGAGGAACCCGCCTTGCAATGCCGAAGACAATCTGCGCACCAGACTCGTCGTCATTGAAGCCTGGTTCAGGGGCTACTGAGGGAGTCCTGGGTTAGGGGGTGTTCGGATAGCCGGACTATACCTTCAGCCGGACTCCTGGGCTATGAAGATACAAGATTGAAGACTTTGTCCCGTGTCCGGGAGGGACTTTCCTTGGCGTGGAAGGCAAGCTTGGCGATACGGATATGTAGATCTCCTACCATTGTAACCGACTCCATGTAACCCTAACCCTATCCGGTGTCTATATAAACCGGAGGGTTTTAGTTCGTAGGACAACGTACACATCAACAATCATACCATAGGCTAGCTTCTAGGGTTTAGCCTCTTCGATCTCGTGGTAGATCTACTCTTGTACTACCCATATCATCAATATTAATCAAGCAGGACATAGGGTTTTACCTCCATCGAGAGGGCCCAAACCTGGGTAAAACTTCGTGTCCCTCGCCTCCTGTTACCATCCGGCCTAGACGCATAGTTCGGGACCCCCTACCCGAGATCCGCCGGTTTTGGACACCGACCACCCTTGGTTTCAACTTAATGTCTGTCTCAATGCTTTGCGATTTAAACATGATTGTGATATTTGGAAAATATCGTTGCCTTGTTCTAATGGAATCTCACAAGTCTCTATTCTTTGAAGGGTATCGGAAAGATGATTTGTACGTGGTAGATTTCTCAGCAGGACCACAGCTTGCCGTATTTCTTATAGCAAAAGCTTAGAATGCTAGCTCTGGCATCGGAGACTAGGGCATGCTGGCATGAGGAACTTGCACACTCTTGCAAAGAAGAAGCATGTCATAGGCATCGAGGGCATCAAGTTCAAGAAGGATCACCTATGCGGTGCCTGTGAAACTGGAAAGATGCTGATGGGCCAAGCATCCCTCGAGAGACAATCCTGACAACGACTCAACCTTTGAACTGCTACACATGGACCTCTTCGGTCCCACTCACTACTCAACTCTTACTACTACTTCTTGTCTCTATGGCTTCGTCATTGTTGATGATTATTCAAGATATACTTGGGTGCATATAATCCTCTACAAGAATGAAGTGCAGGATGTCTTCAAACGCTTCGCCAATCGAGCCATGAACAACTATGGCGTCATGATCAAGCACATCAGAAGTGACAATGGCACTGAATTCAAGAACACTGGCCTCGACACTTATCTTGATACTTTGGGCATCACTCATGAATTCTCAGCTCCGTACACGCCATAGCAGAATGGCATCGTGGAACGCAAGAACAGAACACTTATTGAGATGGCCCAGACGATGCTCTATGAATACAAGACTCCAAGAAAGTTCTGGCCTGAAGCCATTGATACTGCATGCCATATCTTCAACCGTGTTTATCTTCACAAGCTTCTGAACAAAACATCCTATGAGCTCCTCACTAGTAAGAAGCCAAATGTTAGTTACTTTAGAGTATTTGGTGCCAAGTGCTGGATCAATGATCCACATCACACTTCAAAATTTGCACCGAAAGCACATGAAGGTTTTATGCTTGGATACGGAAAGGATTCGCACTCCTACAGAGTCTTCAACCTCTTTCACTATAAAGTGGTTGAAACTGTGGATGTGCGATTCGATGAGACTAACGGCTCGCAAAGAGAGCACCTGCCAAGTGTACTAGATGAAGCTCCATCCAGTGAAACCATCAAGCTTATGGAAATTGGAGAAATCATACCGTCTGAAGCTCAGCCTGAAGAGGAACTCATCATCTCTGCGCCTGATCAACCTGAAGACAATGCTCAGCCTGAAGACAATCCTTCCAACAATGACAATGATCAGCAAGAGCAAAATCTTCGTCCTATTCATCCGCGTGTTGCAAATGAAGTACATATGGAGAGAATAATTGACAACATCAATGCACCTGGTCCACTCACTCATTCAAGGGCAACACAACTAGCAAATTTTTGTGGACACTTCGCATTTGTCTCAATATCTGAACCAAAGAAAGTTGATGAAGCCTTTATGGAACCTGAATGGATTCAAGCTATGCAAGAAGAGCTTCAACAATTTGAGTTGAATAATGTATGGGAACTGGTCAAGCGGCCTAATCCTCGTAAGCACAATATCATACGCACTAAATGGATATATCGCAACAAGCAAGATGAGCATGGTCAAGTTGTCAGAAACAAAGCTCGTCTTGTTGATCAAGGATACAATCAAGTTGAAGGAAATGACTTTGATGAAACATTTGCTCCTGTGGCTAGGCTTGAAGCTATAAGCATACTACTGGCCTATGCAAATCATCATAACATTCTTCTGTATCAAATGGATGTGAAGAGCGCTTTCTCAATGGCAAGATTGAAGAAGAAGTGTATGTTGCACAACCGCCTGGCTTTGAAGATCCAAAACATCCTGACATGGTTTACAAGCTCAACAAGGCACTGTATGGCCTTAAACAAGCCCCTCGAGCTTGGTATGACACACTCAAAGACTTCCTGAAGAGCAAAGGCTTCAAACCTGGTTCCCTGGATCCCACTCTTCACGAAGACATATGATGGTGAACTGTTTGTGTGCCAAATATATGTGGATGACATTATCTTCGGCTGCACTAATCAGAAATACAGTGATGAGTTTGGATACATGATGCAAGAGCAATATCAGATGTCCATGATGGGTGAGCTGAGTTCTTCCTTGGTCTTCAAATACGACAGCAACGCAACGACATCTTCATATCTCAAGAGAAATACCTCAAAGATTGCCTGAAGAAGTTTGGAATGCAAGACTGCAAAGGTTACACAACGCCAATGCCAGCTAAACACCATCTGGGTCCCGACAACAATGGTAAAGAGTTTGATCAAAAGGTATACCGCTCCATGATTGGTTCTTTGCTTTATTTATGTGCATCTAGGCCAGATATCATGCTTAGTGTTTGCATGTGTGCCCGATTCCAAGCGGCACCAAAGGAATCACATCACTTAGCTGTGAAGCGAATTCTTCGATATTTGGCTCACACCCCAACTCTAGGATTATGGTATCCAAAGGGCTCAGAGTCTGATCTAGTTGGATTCTCGGATGCTGATTATGCTGGTGACAAGGTGGATCGCAAGTCTACATCAGGCACATGTCACTTTTTGGGACGATTACTTGTATGTTGGTCTTCAAAGAAGCAGAACTGTGATCTCTCTCAACTGCTGAATCTGAATACATGCTGCTGATCTTGCTGCGCGCAGCTTCTATGATGAAGCCAAACACTCAAAGGACTATGGCATCATCTGAAGCAAGTACCACTCTACTGCGACAACGAAAGCGCCATCAAGATTGCTAACAACCCAGTTCAGCACTCGAAGACAAAGCACATTGAAATTCATCATCACTTTCTCAAAGATCATGTCATGAAGGAAGATATTGATATCATACAGGTCAACATTGAAGAGCAACTGGCAGATATCTTCACAAATCCCTTGGATGAGAAGTGGTTTTGCAAGTTACGGTGTGAGCTAAATATCTTGGAATCCTCAAATGTCCTCTGATCAGGCACACATCCTAACACTTATGCATGTTGATGACTTAGATGTGCAACACACGAAGTAACGTATGTCTTCAATCAATGAAGACTTACATTCTGAGTGTGATTATATTAACATGGAATTGACTTCGGAGCGCCACGATAATTGTGCGCCGTGTTTGGGTCCAATACTTCCTATACGGTGGGTAACGCCACCACCAAATTCTTCCCTTAGAAGTGTTTTTCACATGGCGTTCCATTTGCAAAGTCTTCGCTTTCTGTTTGTCTTCAATGTTAACATGGCCTCATGTTTATCTTCAACTTGGTTTATGTCCTCTAACAGCATCACTTATAGCTATTCTTCCGTTGATGAATCTTTTTTGAAACTAAGGTGAATATTATCGACCCTAACCCTCTATGCTTCTATCTTAAGTCTATCTATCCATCATATGCATTCTATTTGACACTGTCAAAAATCTTCTCTGCGTTCTTGTCAGGAGAAGACACAAAGACAAACATTAATCTGTTTTCATTGGTAAATCCTTCAACCTAAAAACTCGAAGAAGTGGAACGAACACTCGACAATCATGGCGTGCGTGGGAACGTGGAACAACCTCCAATGTGTTGCCATGATCGCCCATGTGTCCTTCAGATGTGAACCACCAGGGCACCTATGTAATAACACTCTGCTGTCCCTGTCCCTATAAATACACGCCTCACCCTAGTCATTATTTCTTCTTCCACCTCGCACAAACCCTAGGCCCACCGCTAGCCCTCGACGACGCGGGACGAAGCGCTTAGCTGCCACGACCTCACCGACGCCGTCTCATGCCGGGCCGCGGACATTGTCTTCTCCACTGTCGCCGTAGGTGTCCTCCGTCGCCAAAGTTAGGGCACAGAAGGATCGAACTGCTCGCCTCTCTCCATTTCCGTCTAGCAGTTCCTCATGTGTAAATAAAACCTCCTTTTTACAGTCCCTTTTGATCGATATTCATCCTTTTCTACCACAAGTAGTTTCTGTGCAAGCGCAACTTCCAGTTTGCCAAGAACTCGGCCAAAGAAAACAAGAAGTCATGGGGATTAGACTTCAATCCAGGCCCCTCTGCTCCTCGTGCTGATGGCACACATGAAGCTGAACCCAATCTGGTTGGGCCATTCTATAACTTAGAAGGTCTCATTACTCACATAAAGGTTCAAGGGGCAGTCATGGATCAACTTGCAGACGACATTGATTCTGACGAAGCGCCTGCACCACCAAAGCCAAAGAAGCTGAAGAAACCTAAAGCTTCGAAGCCTGCCCCTGCACCAAAGGTTTCACGGGCGAAGCGTCTGGCCACTGCACCTCTTGAACACAGTGTGCAGTCCGAAGATCTGTCACGCATCTCCACGCCCTCCAATTTGAAGATGCCCATGCAACCCACTAGCCAAGCACTGACCCCTGCTGCTGTTCTGCGCAACGAGAACGACGCCATTGATCTGTCCAGCGACGACGATCTTGGCATGACGCTCTTGAGCAGTTGATCAAGAGCAAGCAAGAGGCAGAAATCTTCAATGACCTTCCTCTCTTTGATGTGAAATCTTAAACAAGTTCATTGATGAGTGGTTTGACAGCCCAAATGTCAGCTTTGATGATCTTCAGCTTCCCATTGGCCTCAGCGTCGCCTTCCACGAAGCACATTGCTGCTGAGCTGGCTCTAGCTCAGAAAATTGTTGAGCTGAAGCATAAGATAGATTATGAAAAGGCTCAGTTCAAGAAGCATATGGCCAAGCTCAATGTTGAAGACATTCAGAACTTCCAGGTCATGATGCATGAGCTCAAGGAAGCATTCCGAACCAAACGCCAAGAAGCCAAAGCTTCTCGTGAGCGCATGAAGGATCTTGCTGCTAAATGTGTTCAGGGATACAATGAAGCTGAAAAGCGCAAGGCTTTGGCGCGACCAGGCATCGACCCCAGAATGGCGGCCAAGAAGAAGAAGAAGACAGTTGTGGCAGAACCCGAAGCACCAAGGCAGGAAGTACATCCAATTGTCTTCCCAGCCAGTATGACAGGCTCGACGCCTAAGGTCCCCACGATGGCTTCAGAACTAAAGAAAACAAGGGTAGCTGAAGCTAAAGCCAGAAAGCGCAAAACCAAGGCCACCACTGATGATGCTCCTCCAACCAAGAAACGCAAAACCAAGAAGAGAGACCGGGCTGCTCCCACAGAGCCCCTTGAGGTCGAGCCAATCTCAGTGGCTCGTCCTGCGTCTGAACATCAAGACCGTCAAATGATAGTTCATGAGCCTGCTTCCACAGAGGCTCATAAAGCTGAAGACAATCCAGCTGTTGACCCCACTGCAGGTGAAGACATTGGTCCTCACGACAATGTTGAAGATGATGAAGTCCTTCCTCAGATCGAGCACCAGTTGGTATCATCGCATGTGCTGACGCACAGCGAACTCATCAGCATTGGTCGTCCTCTGACGCCAACTGCTCAGGATGCATCATGGGCTGATCACCCACAACGACAAGACACCCCAAGTTCTCCCCAACCACAAGTCACCTCACCCGTGCAAGATGACGATGACTTTGAGGCCCAACAAACTCCATCTCCGCAACCGTCGTCAGCATTATGTAGGCTTCGCAAAGGACCGAGGCCCCAAGTCACTCCCACTGTGCACGTGTTAGAGTCAGAAGCCAAAATCGCTGAAGATATTCCGGCTGCATCAGCCGATGAAAGAGAAGAACCAACAGTTGAAGTAGAAAGATTTGCTACACCCCCGTCCCACCAAGATGTTGTTCTCGAGGAGAACGTGTCCGACCCTCCAGCTTCTGAAGTGGAGGTTAACAATCCTAAGGCAGCCACCAACATCAACACTGAAGCCAATGACGTTGTCATGGCTGAAGTTAATGTGGCGCCTGAAGCTACTGCGGTGCCAGAAGTGCATGCACCTGAAGCCACTTCAGTGCCCGAAGCCAATACTGAAGCACCTGAAGCCAATGTGGCCCCTGAAGCCCAGATCAACGACAATGTCAATGCTCCTGTACCCTATAAGTGCATCTAGTGCCACCCCTAGTTGGTTTTGGAGTATTGACGACAAACCTGGTTGTGGGACTAATGTGTTTGTGAGAATTGCAGGATAACACAGGTAGAAGTCCCTCATTGATTCGGTTTTCCTACCAGAGATGACCCCTAAAAATGTATGAAGACATTGAAGTCAAAGGTGGTATGTGAAGTCATTCACATTGAAGGCTATGACAAGAGAAGACATCGCATGAAGACTATGGAGCGCGAAGACTTAGCAGTTTCGTCGTTCTGTGTTTTTTTCCTTGTTGAGTCATAGGAACCACTGTACTGTTAAGTGGGGTCCAAGAAAACCAGTCAGAATGACTGAAGTGATGCTTAACCAAAATCCTATGTCTTCGAGTGAAGACTATGAGAGGAAATCTTATTCAGAGTTGGATAAGTCAGCTTTGCTTGTAGCCCAAGTAAAGTTGCCGTGTGTGTTTGAAATCTAACCATTGGAACACGTGTTAGTTCCTTAGTGACCCAGGGTCATTTCGGACAAATTTGGTCGGGTTGCCTAGTGGCTATAAATAGCCCACCCCCTACAACCATAAATGGTTGGCTGCTCAGAGTTAGTGTACAGCTTTTGTCGTTTGAGAGCAACCCACCTCGAAGCCTTTGAGAGAGAATTCCTTGCGAGGATAAAGCCCTAACCACCCAGAGCCAAAGAGTGTTAGGCATCACCGAAGTCTTCCTGTCTGTGTGATCTGAAGACTTATTACACTTGAGGACTGTGAATCCTCCAGCCGGTTAGGCGTCGCGTTCTGAGCATCCAAGAGTCATTGTGGATCACCGGTGAACGAAGTCTGTGAAGGTTTGGAAGTCTACCTTGAAGACTTACCAGAGTGATTGGGCGAGGACTGGGTGTCCTTAGCTCAAGGGGAATAAGGTGAAGACGCGGTCTTCTGAGTTGAATCTCAGCCTCCCTCACCAGACGTACAGTTGTCACAGCAACTGGAACTGGTCCAACAAATCATTGTCTTCAACGAGTCACTGGTTTCATCCTTCCCTCTCCTTTACTTACGGTTGGCCCTAGTGAAGTCATTGTATGATTGCATTACCATTTGACTTCACTGAGTGACTGCTTGTTCTGATTAGCTTCACACTATCTTCCTATCTAATCTAAACTGCCTAGCTGCTATTAGTCATTGTGCTTTCACTTCATTGAATATTTGACTATGGCTTGCTTAGTGTAGTCTACCTTCCGCTGCATGGTAATAGGTTTATTTCTATCGTTTGTCTTCGAAACTTCCATGTTTTGAAGACTTTCATAAAAATCGCCTATTCACCCCCCCTCTAGTCGATCACTAGCACTTTCATACCCCCTCCAAGACCTCATACAATTGAGCTAGCATTTGATCGTGGTCAGCCTGTTATGGTCCGATGGCCCATTCTGGTTCCTCCACCTGCTACGGGTCCACAATTTGACTATCATATCGAGCACAGACCTCCCGTCCAGAAGCCCAAGCCAAGACTTCCATGATTCCCAGGCACTCTTCACCTGGGGTCTTCAATGTGAATGGCTTCGTGGCACACAACACCTTCTTCAACAGTGCCAAAACCCTTACACCAAACCTCGCATTTCATCAGATCGGTTCTGGAGCTATCAGCAGCGCAGCTACTATTCCTGCATCTTATACAATCAAGGGCGCATATTTCCACATATGCTTCTCGACACTGAAGCTATAGCTGGCATGCCCTGCCTTGAAGAAGCGTTGGATTGCTTCAGAGACGCTGGACTGCTGCAGTTTGTCACAGATAAGGAACACTGGAATGAAGAGCTTCTGGTACAGTTCTATGCAACTCTTCACATTTGAGGCTACAACAGGGATCCAAAGACTTGGATCCTTGAGTGCTTCACTTCCTTTTCTTACTGTTACTCATTGTGAAGCCATTGCATGCTTGCTCTACAACGATCTGTCCAGATAACTATATGATTTGCTTGGCTTCATAACTTCTTCCTACCTGATCCTCTAATTGTGTCTACTATAACCATTCTTCCTACCTGATCCCTGAGTACTATGGTGTCTGGTAGCCTACACTACTAGTCACATTGAGTGCTCTATGTCACTCTAGTGGTACCATATGCAGCTCAGTGCTTTGCACGATGAGGTGTCATATTCTAGCTTACGCTGCATCTAGTGGAAGCTGACTAAGCTCCGAGTAATCTACCTACACATGATGATGTATCCTGTCTGTCTCGTCAGTAACTGCTCGGCACGTTGCCACTGCACAGTATTACATAAACCATCACGCAACTATACCCTAGTACAAAGCGCGCCCAAACCCTGCTAGTCCGCTATGAATATTTGTCGCAGCGGAGCTGAGCATACTTTCAATTGGTATCAAGAGCATGCATTCGTCACGTAAGGGATGGAGGTGCTCCCTTGTTCTGTGTGATCGGTTCTAAGGCCATATAGACATAGAGCACTTGACTTCCTGGAGTTTCTACTAGTGGCTCGGAACCTGGTCACTGTAGGAATAATTAAACGTCTCCGCTGTTGCCCCGTCTGTAGAGTATTGGAGACGAGTAGAGACTTCACTAGTTATGTCATAAGAAAGTAAATGCACGTATGAGCTGATCTCTCGCACACGTAACACTATAATTAGTGAACGTGACTACTCTGTAGCACTTGGTAGTATGGGTCCTCCGTCAAGATAGTGCGAGGAGAGCACGTTCTCGCCGCAAACGCTGGAGAAGGTGGTCACTCGCTCATGCTGGTGATATAGCTGACCCGATGTCAAGAAATTTTGTTTCAACAGGAACTGTTCCATTGGTACACCTCCTACTGGCAAAACATCATCTGTCGTGATCGATAGCTGCCAGACAAGGACGTGCTCACAGCGACCAGTGTGATGCTTTCAGCATCACTCGTCACGCTGGTCTGGGGACTTGGTCTAAGATGCGGTCTTGATATAGACCGAACTGTCTCATCACCCTATGAGAGACATCTCCTCAACCGTCACGTCGAACACCAACTTGGCCTTGGTCATCCAAAAGTGCCGATCTCTAGTGCACAATCCAGAAATCCCAACTGGGTACCTCGATGATATAGCCTGAGGCGAGTATGGCTCCCAAATAACTTGATCCTCGTGCAAACTATCAAACTGCGCCATGAAGGACGGGTAGCATCCCCTAACCTGAGTATGCGCAAACTGTCTCTGTGCATGACAACAAATAAGCATTAGTAATACTATTGAATGGCAAGAAATAATTGAATTAATTGTTACTTAATATAAAAGTACCTCTCGCCGTGTCCAAACAGATCCCATAGTAGGTAAGTCGCCGATAGCAGGCACATAAGTCCCAGCTAAGTCCTCCAAACCAAAAGGTTTATCAACGTAGACATAGGGTCGTCCAATAGGGAATCTCTCGTATGGGACAGAAGCTACGCAACAATACATGGCTCCAACAAGACTTCAACCGCTTCAAGGCGAAATGACTATGAGAATGTCCAGCACACATTTGACCGGCTCACTGACATCACAAATGAGCTTCAAGCCCTCGGCGCCACTGAGATCACCAAACATGAAGAAATCGTCAAGACGACTGCTGAGATCACTTGATAGTTCGTTTGACATCCTAGCCCTGATGATTCAAGAACGTCCTGATTTCAAGACACTCGATCCGTCTGACATACTTGAGAGGCTCAACACACATGAGTTTCAGCTTTCTGAGAAAAGAGATATCTACGGTCCAAACTATGGGCGAACTCGTGCCTTGAAGGCAAAAGAGCTGTCTCCTCATCTGAAGAAGAATCTGACAGCAGTTCTGATGATCCTGAAGACATTGGAAGGGAACTTGCAATGCTAGTGAAGAAGTTCCAAAAATTCACCAAGAAGAAAGGCTTCAGAAAGTCTTCACGATCAAGCTCAAGGAATGATGAAGCTTCTGCTCATGACTACAAGAAGAAAACATGCCACAAGTGCAAGAAAACTGGACACTTCATCTCTGAGTGTCCACAGTGGGACAATGAGAACAGAAAGAAGAAGAAGAGCAAGGAATATGACTCAGACGACAAGAAGAAGAAGAAAATACACAAAGTCTTCTTCCAAGTCTTCCTCAAAGTCTTCATCACACAAGAAGAGCTCATCTGGCAAGGCACGTGCGTTTGTTGGCAAGGAAATGGATTCAGAGGAGGAGTCCGCTTCTGAGGAGGCAGAGGTGGAGTCTGAGGAGGAGTCTGATTCTGGCATTGCAAGTCTGGCTACAGCATACGTCGCCAAGTCCATCTTCAACACTGAAGACAATGACTTCATCACCAATGCATGACAAGGACTGACTCCACTCCTATACACGATGGCAACTGAGGATCGTGTCTATAGCCGCACTAGCAGAATGACCGAGGACTGGACAACTCCACTCCTACCTACTTGCTTCATGGCATGTCGGTGCCAACGGTAAACCAAGAGCGCCAAACATAACCTCGGGTCTAACAATCACGATCCTAAGCATCCTACATCGACGATGACTTGATTGTGATTCATATATCGCAGCTTACATAACACTTCTAAAAATTGCAACTGAACAACACGCCAAGCCATGGAACCTATCAAACAACTAGGATTCAGAGCCTCTCAGAGGGACCTAGAGCAGCGCACGCACTGATCTGGTGGGCTGCTTCGAAATGAACTCGATCATGATACTTAATTGAAGACAAGGTATAAAACTTCTCACGCCCGTTAAGATCAAGCTAAAAGCACAACATTCGAAAGATCAAGTTCATGTACTCCTCGGCCGCTATCTCCAACTCTATTCGTACCACAGCACTTCTCACTTGTCATATTTCAAAGCGACGCGAGAGAATGTTGCAAGCACTGAGTACTGGCTCAGTGGAGAGTGATCCTTTGAACCGGTACAACGACGATCACCTCTCTCAGCTCGTCACGAACAGATCAGTTCGACCGCGAGGAAGGATTTGAACATATATACCAAAATCGTGATAGAATGCATTGAGCGTTGTCGTAATGCTACTAGATACTGATGCTGTAATGCTCATTCCAACTGCTTTGCTCCGCTTAACTGCAATGGTTCCACCTGCCTCATCTAGTACCCGGAGCTAGCGGACCCATGAATCGCATCATGCCAATGTAACCATATCCTTCAACTGCTTGAATCCGGTGGTAACTAACCCCCTGTGAGGGAGTCAAGTGGATCTATGGCATAATTGTCCAGCCAACTTACAGATCCGACCACAATAAGTACATAAGATGTGTTTCGCCAGCGATTATGCTAGACAGGAGATTGTCTCACACATATATATAGTACAGATATAGGACCATCTAAGGTCCATCCTATGCATGTATGATCCTGCGCAAGCCGATACGATTACTGCACACCAGTAATCATCGCTCTACGAGAAACGAGGCAGGTTAGTCCTGGGTTGGAGTGAGGAGTACGAAAATAAACGATGGCACAACACGATGCGTTCATAAGGTTTGTTTGCCGGAACCTGAGCAGCGTACCTTCCGTTAAGGGCGGCCCCGGTGCTTATCCTATATCAAACCGAAGCTAATGGAGGCTGCTGACAATAGGTAAAGCCATACGAGGGCCGAGGGTATACCGAATAGACATATTACTCTCTGTGCGCCTAAAAACTTATGCAAGACAACACTCACTTATAGAGTGCTCAATAATAAAGAACATCAGTATGTACTGAGTTAACAATGACTATGAGACTAATACGATAGCCTGAATTAATAGAATTATGTAACTGGTAGAAAATAGCTATTAGCGTCAGTGATTTACATATTAAATACATAGTGGTACTAACGACATAGGTTAACAGATGTAGAACGAGTAGCTGAGCGAGCCTATAAGAAAAGTATCAAGAGAGTATACGAACATAAAGTTGATCGAATATAATATATATTTTATCAGCTACGCTGCATATCGTGCTCTATCATGATCATCATAGCTTGTGTACATCTTAGTATAGTATATCACTAACGCCTCAGACCAACAGGCTTCATTAGGTCCAAAGGCTTCATAACAGCAGACTCACCGCTGAGTCACACTACACTCGGAATGTTCTTGCAGGGAGAACTACCATCACGTGCACACGTCCGCTCTTGCTTGCCTGTTGTCGCAGACTCAGAGTATGACGAGGACTGGTTGTGCAAGTCATACTCGTCCGATGTTTCGACTGGAAGCATACTTACTATATTATAATTCCATGTCTGTACTCTGTGGAGAGTCACTCATTGATACTGCTCATACCTAGTGCTGTGTGCTAGGCTGTCACAACACTCAAAATAGCCTTGTCCCAAGAATGCTAGCGCATCTTAGACTATCATATGCACTTACTAGTCATCCGGCTTGTGGCTCCAGACCAGATAGGTCTGCGTAGAGCTTAAGAGTGCCTCTATCATTCGCTTCTTTCGCGCACTGGGGAAGGTCTCGCCAGCAGGAGAACCCTAAATTCGTTTTGCTGCAGCTAATTCTAGCTAGTTCGGACCGAAGGTCCTTTGAGAGATGCTGCTGTGTAGGTGTCGCAACCTACTATAACATGCCCGAATGCACTCGAATAGTTTACTATGTACTTTGTTTCCTGAATCGACTTGCTACTCTCCCTATCTAGTCCTAATCGATCTAAGTTTTTCATAACCCACTGGTTCGTCAAATGTTTTTGCTTCACAATTCTCTTCGTGAAGCCTATCCCCCTAACTGCACTGTAGGGTACGACACCAGCGATCTTCAGAATGAGATTATTGACAGTGGGTGTAAATATGACTGGCAAACTAACAGGACTCAACCTATAGCATCCAACTGATGAATAGGCTGACACAGAAGCAGAGCTACAATCTACTATCGCAAAGGAGCTCAACTGTATACGTCGGAGTGTGCAACTTTCGATTTGTTGCATGTACACTCACACGTTGGATAAAATTCCGTTCCAATTTTTACCTCGTGTGTCTTCACCTCATTTGCAGAACCAAAACCATCGGTAGGAAGCTAAACCTCATACCTCCTTTCTTGATTCCCTATGAGTCTGACAGTGTGCTTCTTTACTTTCTCTATCTTCTTTGCCATATATTCCATGACACAGCTACAGTAAGGTGTGTTCTGATTATCTTCAATATGCTTCTTTGCTAACTCATGCCTTTCTCTGAAATATCTCAAAGTGCCATGGCATACAGCCTCCACAATAGCTGTGAGTGGCAATGCTCTATTCCCTCTCAGCACAAAGTTATACACCTCTGCAAGATTGGTTGTCATGTGGCCATACTAGCTCCATGTGTGTCATGCAGGCATAAGACGCAATTTCATCTCGGAAGAGCAAAGAAGCAACTCCACATTTCTGCCATGCGAGACTCTAGAAAATTCTTTTATTGCTGTGAGTAAACCATTCTTAGTAAGTGTCCTCTTGAGTAGATTCTAGGTAGGGACTCGAGTATGCTGCACTAGTTCAAGGATATCCACTCCGGCATCACTCTAAGTCGTCCGAGATGTAGATGCTCATGTTCGTAATAGAATCTCTCCAATCGCGCCTCTGCAACTTAACTATGTCGCTCTACTTAATTCGCTTCGCTGTGAGTTCTCACGGCATCCCGAGCTTTAGTTAGAAATGTTTCGTGCATATAGTATCGTGCTATACGAAATCCTAATAAGAGTTATTGTCACAGCTGCGCTAGTGTTTGGAGCAGGTCATGCCGAAGAAGCATGAATTTGTATATGTGTGACACGAATTCATCAACAGATCAGGGTCTACTGAGGTTTTGCAAGTAACTTCGTGAGAGCCAACAGCATTTCATGTGATGCTGGCAATGATAGGGCGCCATTCACCAACGGATTCTGGGCATGCTGCAGTCGACCGTCACCAAGCGCTCGCTATCTAGTTCGCTCTGTCATCTGCTCGAAGAAGATATACGATGAGTCGATCTTCCACGGCCTTCATATCCAGCATGTTCTGTCATGAATGACACACCACGTTTGGGTCGAGGCATCGAGGGCCGTCGTCAGAAAGATCAACTTGTGCGGTGCTCCTGACAGAAGATCAGGGAAAAGAATTATTTCATGACTTGACGGGAGCAACAGATCCACTGCAGTAACAGCACAATCAGTCTGAGAACAACGCGTATCTCACCGACCTCCACAAATGCCATGGCAGTGGGATGATTTGCATTGTTCCTTGTCGAGAGACACACATAGCCTTTCAGGATGAGGTTCTTGTCTCGCTGCTACCTCACTCTGAACTCACTGGCAACCTTCCTACTCTAGACTTCGCACTCCGAATGATACGCATGAATGCTTGCTTCGAAGGGCTTATGCCTTATATGGCTAATCAGTTCATAAGATTAGATTATGCAAGGTTAGTCGGGTATGAATACAATCTATATATCGGGCGCGTGTGTGCGACATAAGTTCTTTACCAACTATGCACTCGTATATGTGTCGGACAGGAATGTATATGTATATGTGTATCGTAGCTTGTCGCGCAGCAAGCAAAGAGCAAAGAACACTCGTAACTAATCTCACTGTGGCGACATCTGTATATAAAGCACATCACTCGAAGACAGTCTGCAATGTTGTTGGGTACGTGAGACAGTTCGCAAGAACAGCGCGCATGCTATACTTACTATCACTACGGATATTACTCACGAGGAGCACGGTACAACATCATACTCACTTAGAGTTCATCTAGAGCTCTCGACGTAACAACGACACGAGATCACCAAACCATTTCCTCCATAGCCTTCTGCTAGTCCTCTCAAGCTTCCATAAGGACTGAGCAGTAACTGCGATCGTCTGAGTCCGTATCAGACGCATGTATAGGATACCTTGCCGCATTGATGTATGTGCCTAGACTTCCAAGTACTAGTACTTGCAATATCAAGACCTCATCTCTCATCGGTAAATTCTCGCGATCTGAAGCCTTAGTGACGACATATGCAGAGACTTTGCGATAGATCAGGTTCGGATGCTTCACAGCAGCGCTTCTTCAACTACGAGCGAGAGTTGTATTGAGATGGGCCGACTATCATACTGGCTGAAGCCACCCTGAAGCGAAGAGACATCTTATGAACTCCTAACTGGCAAGAAGCCAAATGTCAGTTATTTCAGAGTATTTGGCGCAAGGTGCTGGATCAAGGACCCACACCACACCTCAAAGTTTGCACCAAAAGCACATGAGGGTTTTATGCTTGGATATGGAAAGGATTCGCACTCCTATAGAGTCTTCAATCTCTTTCATTACAAAGTGGTTGAAACAGTGGATGTGCGGTTCGATGAGACAAATGGTTCACAAAGAGAGCAACTGCCAAATGTGCTAAATGAAATTCCAGCTAGTGAATCAATCAAGCTAATGGGGACTGGAGAGATTATACCTTCTGAAGCTCATCCTGAAGAAGAACTTATCATCTCAGCACCTGATCAACATGAAGACAATGCTCAGCCTGAAGACATTCCTCCCAACAACAACACAGATCAGCAAGAGCAAAGTCTTCGCCCTGTACATCCTCGTGTTGCCAATGAAGTGCAGATTGACAGAATAATTGACAGCATCAATGCACCTGGTCCACTCACTCGTTCAAGGGCAACTCAGCTAGCAAATTTCTGTGGGCACTTCGCATTCGTCTCAATATCAGAACCCAAGAAAGTTGAAGAAGCCTTCATGGAACCTGAATGGGTTCAAGCTATGCAAGAAGAGCTTCAACAGTTTGAGCTGAATAATGTATGGGAACTGGTTAAGCGTCCTGATCCATAGAAGCACAATATAATAGGCACCAAATGGATATACCGCAACAAGCAAGATGAGCATGGTCAAGTTGTCAGAAACAAAGCTCGTCTCATTGCTCAAGGATATACTCAAGTGGAAGGCATTGACTTCGATGAAACATTTGCTCCTGTGGCTAGGCTTGAAGCCATACGCATACTGCTGGCCTATGCAAAATCATCATAAGATTCTTCTATATCAAATGGATGTGAAGAGTGCCTTTCTCAATGGCAAGATTGAAGAAGAAGTGTATGTTGCACAACCGCCTGGCTTTGAAAATCCAAAACATCCTGACATGGTATACAAGCTCAACAAGGCGCTGTATGGCCTCAAACAAGCCCCCAGGGCTTGGTATGACATACTCAAATACTTCCTGAAGAGCAAAGGCTTCATACCTGGTTCCCTAGATCCCACTCTTTTCATGAAGACATATGATGGTGAACTGTTTGTGTGCCAAATATATGTGGATGACATTATCTTCGGCTGCACCAATCAGAAGTACAGTGAAGAGTTTGGATATATGATGCAAGAGCAATATCAGATGTCCATGATGGGAGAGTTGAAGTTCTTCCTTGGTCTTCAAATACGACAACAATGCAATGGCATCTTCATATCTCAAGAGAAGTATCTCAAAGATTGCCTGAAGAAGTTCGGTATGCAAGACTGCAAAGGCTTCACAACACCAATGCCAGCCAAACATCATCTGGGTCCTGACGACAATGGTAAAGAGTTCAATCAAAAGGTATACCGCTCCATGATTGGTTCTTTGCTTTATTTATGTGCATCTAGGCCAGATATTATGCTTAGTGTTTGCATGTGTGCTCGATTTCAAGCGGCACCAAAGGAGTCGCATCACTTAGCTGTGAAGCGAATTCTTTGATATTTGGCTCACACCCCAACTCTAGGATTATGGTATCCAAAGGGCTCAGAGTTTGATTTGGTTGGATTCTCGGATGCTGATTATGCTGGTGACAAAGTTGATCGCAAGTCTACATCAGGCACATGTCACTTTCTGGGACGATCACTTGTATGTTGGTCTTCAAAGAAGCAGAACTGTGTATCTCTCTCCACTGCTGAATCTGAATACATTGCTGCTGGATCTTGCTGCGCTCAGCTTCTGTGGATGAAGCAAACACTCAAGGACTATGGCATTCATCTGAAGCAAGTGCCACTTTACTGCGACAACGAAAGCGCCATCAAGATTGCCAACAACCCAGTTCAGCACTCGAAGACAAAGCACATTGAAATTCGTCATCACTTTCTCAGTGATCATGTTGTGAAGGAAGACATTGATATCATACACGTCAACACTGAAGAGCAATTGGCAGATATCTTCACCAAGCCCTTGGATGAGAAGAGGTTTTGCAAGTTACGGTGTGAGCTAAATATCCTGGAATCCTCAAATGTCCTGTGATCAGGCACACATCCTAACACTTATGCATATGATGACTTAGATGTGCAACACACAAAGTAAAGTATATCTTCAATCAATGAAGACATACATTCTAAGTGTGAATACATTAATGTGGAATTTGACTTCGGAGCGCCACGATAATTGTGCGCCGTGTCTGGGTCTAATACTTCCTATACAGTGGGTAACGCCACCACCAAACGTTCTATTTTGAAGTGTTTCACTCATGGCGTTACCTTGCAATGTCTTCACATTTGGTTTGGCTTCGAACTCAACATATTTTCATGATTATCTTCACTATGTTGATTATATATATATATATATATGCTAGTGTTCTGTCCTCTATAGCATTCACTTATAGCTATATCTTCGTGTTGAATGTTTTTGAACTAAGTGAATGTGATCGGACCCCAACTTCTCTATGCTGTCTATCTCAAACTCTATCTCTCCAAGTCATATGCATTCTATTGAAACTGTCGAATGTCTTCACTGCGTCCTTGTCAGCAGAAGATATAGAGACAACCATAAAGACCATTTTCAATGCTCATTCCTCCACATAAAATCCGGAGAAGCAGGAACGACCACCCGACAATCCAGGCGTGCGTGGGACGTGGAACAAACCCCAAACTTCCGCAAACTGGCCACGCGTTCCTCAGATGCGAATCGCCAGGGGCACCTGTGTAATAGCACAGTGCCGCCCCTGTGCCTATAAATACACACTCACAGCGGTAACTATCTCTTCTTCCACCCTCGCACGAACCCTAGCGCCACCGTTAGCTCTCGACGACGCCGGCGACAAAGCGCTTCGCTGCCGCAACCTCTCCGACGCCGTCTTCACGCCGACCGCGGACATCGTCCTCTCCGCCGGCGCCGTAGGTCTCCTCCATCTCCAAGTTAGGGCACGGACGAGTGAACTGCTCGACCTCATCTCTCGCTCCGTCTAGCAGTTCTCAGTGTGGTAAATAAAACTGCCTTTTTACAGCACCGTTGATCCTATTGATCTGTCACTTTCTACCACAAGCAGTTTCTGCTCACACAAACTAGATCTCTCTCAAACTGCATCTCATAACATGCCTAGAATATTCACTTGTGCTTCAAAAAGTAGTTAGATTCCTCACTTGTACTGATCTCTGGATTCGTACAAATCTGGAACCAACTTCTTGTCTATGAGTGAATGTCTTCGCACGATGAGGTCAATGTCTTCTAAACTGATTTATCTTCAAAATCTTCTGAGAATGCATATGACCTCTTCCCCTTCCCTCACACCTTTATGCTGTCACAGGTACATGTCCGTGGGAGAATCCTTTGGTTCTCATAGTC
This sequence comes from Triticum urartu, assembly GCF_003073215.2. Lineage (NCBI taxonomy): Eukaryota > Viridiplantae > Streptophyta > Magnoliopsida > Poales > Poaceae > Triticum > Triticum urartu. Next base: position 64,728,702 of record NC_053025.1, on the reverse strand, counting down.
TGCATTCATTTGCAGAATTCCTACAACATCACATAAATTCTCCTGAAGCCAGTTCCTGTTGCTCCAGCAAAAGAAAGCCTTTGAAGCCTTTGAATGTCTTGAAGCCTTCCAAGTTAAGGTTTATGGCTTCAGAAACAGCAGCAAGGAAGGGGGGCAGACAGCGACGTGGAGGAACATCCAAAGATCTGCCTGATGAACTGGCAGAAATGTATAAAACAGATCCTGAAGAGAATTATGGGCAGCGCAAGACCCGAATCCAATGGATTCGACGCTATTGGGCAGAACAATGGTTCAAATACCGCTTCACAACCCAAGAGTATGCTGAGAAAAGTGCCATCAAAAGACCATGGGGAGACATCTTATACTAGAACCTTGTACCCAGGTCCAGAGATCAAGCTATTGCCCAAAGCTTCTATCCATGCATGGTTCGTGGGCCACTGCCTGATGATGCCCATCCGTCGTCACTACTCTAGTGTCGTGATGACAATCTATTCAAGCGTAACTTCCAGTTTGCCCAAAACTCAGCAAAGCAGAACAAGAAGAAATTTGGGTTAGACTTCAACCTTGGTCCCTCAGCACCAAGGGCAGATGGCACACGAGAAGCAGAACCCAATGTCATCGGTCCGTATGCCAACCTTGAAGGCCTCATCACCTACATCTTGGTTCAAGGGACTGCAGTGAATGAGCCTGTAGCTGATACTGAGTCTGATGAAGCGCCTGCAGTGCCTGCAGTGCCGAAGCCGAAGCAGATGAAGAAGCCAAAAGCTTCAAAGCCAGCCCCTTCACCAAAAATCTCAAAGGCGAAGCCATTGGCGACTGCACCTCCTGAAGACAGTGTGTAGTCTGAAGACTTATCACGCGTCTCAAGGCACCAGAAGGCCAAGATGCCTCTGTCTCACACTGGGAAAGAGCTCACAGCTGCTGCCATCCTGCGCAGTGAAGCCATTGATCTGTCAAGTGATGAAGATCTTGGAGATTACGCTCTTGAGCAACTCATCAAGAGCAAAGAAGAAGCAGAAATCTTCAACAATCTGCCTCTCTTTGATGTCGCCATCAGCCACAACTTCATTAACGAGTGGTTTGCCACACCAAACATCAGCTTTGAAGATCTACAGCTGCCCGTTGGCCTCAGCGTCGCCTTCCAAGGCGCTATTGCTTCAGAACTTGCCATTGCCCAGCGCATTGTTGAACTGAAGCAGAAAATTGATCATGAAAAGGCTCAGTTCAAGAAGAATATGGCCAAGCTCAGCGTGCAAGAAGTGAAGAGCTTCAAGATCATGTTGAATGAGCTAAAGGAAAACTTTCTGAAGAAGCATGCAGAAGCTCAGGGTTCACGTGAGCGGATGAAGTCTCTGGCGGACAGATGTGTGCAAGCCTACAATGAGGCTGAGAAGCGCAAGGCACTTGGGCGTCCTAGCATCGACCCCAAGATGGCCGCAAAGAAAAAGAAGAAGACTGTTCCAGCTGAACCACAGGCACCAAGGCAGGAAGCAGTTCCACTTGTCTTCCCAACTGCAACGACTGGCTCGAAGCCAAAGAGCCGATCAACAGCTTCAGAGCTCAAGAAGACAAGAACTGCTGAGGCTGAAGCCAGGAAGAGGAAAAGCTCTGAAGCCTCTCCTACTGCCCCTAGCAAGAAAAAGAGAAAGACCAAGAAATCTCGGGCTGCTCCCACAGAGCCCTTGATAGTTGAACCTATTTCTATGGTTCACCCTGACGTAGAACGTTAACTGACGGTGCATGAGCCTGCTTCCACAGAGGCTCCTGTTCCTGAAGACATTCCAGCAGCTGATCCCATCGCTGCTGAAGACATTGGTCATCGTGACAATGTAGAAGATGATGCAGCCCTTCCTCAGTTAGAACATAGCGAACTCATCAGCATTGGTCGTCCACTGACGCCAATTGCACAGGATGCTCCATGGGCGGATCGCCCTCAAGAGGAAGAAGACTATGAGGCCGAGCCCACTCCAACCCCACAGGTGTCGTCTGCGTTCCGCAGGCTTCGCAAAGGTCCAAGGCCTCAAGTCTATGCTGAAGACATTCCGGCTGCATCAGCCTCAGAAGAAGCACCACAAGAGCCCACTCCTATGCTCCACCAAGAAGCAGTTCTCCAGGAGAACGTGCTTGTGACCGACCCTCCAGCTAGTCAAGCGGAGGATGAAAATCTTGAGGCTGCCACAACCAACAACGAAGCTAATGTGGAGCCCTCCCCAGCAAAAGCTTCAGAAGACAGCGAAGCCACTGAACCCACAACTTCTGTTCCTGAGTCTGCTGCAGGTCCCCAATTCAACTATCATGTTGAGCACAGGCCTCAGGTCCAGAAGCCAATCCCCAGACTGCCAAGGTTTCCAGGTCCTGCATCAGCACCTGGCTCCTTCAACATCAATGGCTTCAGGGAAGATAATACTTTCTTCAATAGCTCCAAGAACCCCTATTCAAGGGAAAGGATTTCATCAGATAGGTTCTGGAGCTATCCTCAGCGCAGCTACTACTCTTGCATACTGTACAACCAAGGTCGCATTTTCCCGCACAAGCGCCTTGAAGTTGAAGCTATTGCTGGTCTGCCCTATCTAGAGGAAGCGTTGGATTGCTTCAAACAAGTGGGTCTGCTACAGTTCATTACTGATGAAGAGAATTGGAACGAAGAGCTCCTGCTACAATTCTATGCCACACTACACATCAAAGGATACAATAGAGATCCGAAGACTTGGGTCCTGGAGTGGATGACCGGCAACGTTCATCATGAAGCCAATGCATTTGATATCATTGAGCTCACTGGCCTGCCCACTCCAGGCGAATTCTTCGAGCAAGGCTGTCAGCTACACACTGAAGCTATTGAGAGCATATTTCAGAGGGCTGAACCGAATATGAGTCAGATGCTCTCCATGATGAAGCCATTGCCCCACGATGCTCCTTATCCCACAGAGTTCTTCGTTGAAGACCTTGAGTACCTGCCCAGGACCATCTATCACATCATCCGGCGGACTCTCTGGCCCATTAAAGGACACTCTCCAAATGCCAAGATCGAGGGTGCAATGAAGACTCTGATATTCTGTATCCTTCATGGCAAATGCTTCAACGCACAGGATTTCTTCATACGCCAACTAGCTGCGTCAGGCTCAGATCTGTTTGGTCTAAAGTTCTATGCTCCTTGGATAATGAGGCTGATCAAACTTCACTCTGCCATCTCGTATCAGCCCTCAGCCCACAACCATCGGATCTTCTTGCCTGATGTGGATACCTCTGCTGAAGCCATCTATCCTGAACCTGCCAAGCAACCTCTGAGTCTTCAGAATGCAGAACACCAGAGCTTCACTCAAAACGTTGAAGGTGTTGAAGCCATCTCCAGGGTGTATCCTTTGGCTGGCACTATACGTGCACCACACCCTGCTTCAACTGAAGCCACCGACAGTGCCACTGCTTCAAGACCCAAGAAGCGCACTCGTGTTCTCAACGACCGAGAGCTTCTTGTGGCCCTTCATCAAAAGCAGGATAGGCATCATGACTGGTTGAAGAGACAGATGAAAAGCCTCTTGGTGGATGTAAATCGCATCCGAAATCTTGCCACCAAGAACGCTTTCGTTGCCCATGAAACCTATCGCCGCACATGGAAAGGGCTAACGATGATGCTTTCTGAAGCTGATCTTCAAGAGGATGGCTTCACTGAGAGATTCAAGTTTGAATCCACACCTCCTCGAAGAGCTGTGCTGCTGGGGACCCCATCTCTTGAAGACTCTGAGTTTTCTTCCTCTGCTGCCACAGTCACTGCCAGAATCATTAAGGAGGAAGACGATGCTACCTCACCGCCACCTGCTTCAGCACCTCGAAGCTCTTCTGCACCGCCAAACAACGCCAACAACCCTGCTACTTCATCTACTCCTCATGGGAATGAGTAGAGGCTCTATGTCTTCAAACCTTTTTGGTCATTACTGACAAAAGGGGGAGAAGCATATGAGATTGATAGTCTTCAAAGCGGGTTCATATGGGCGGGTGCCTTATATTTTGCTTCGTGCTTACAACTCTCGTTTTTGCTACATTTGGTTCTTATGAGTTGTAACACTTAAACCAGATGGTCGTCTGCTACTTGTTTGCCACCCTGTTTTGCGAAGATAAATTCCGCATGTGCGACGATAAATTCCGCACTTATCTCATTCTGCAGACGTCCATTTTCAATTATGCATGTCATTATCTTCATATACCTTCACATGCATAGTGGATTGTCATCATAAGGTGAAGTGGATCTCCACAAGTACAACCTGCCATGTGCATTTGCATTCCAAAAGCAAATTAACTTATATGTACATCTTCAGGGGGAGCCCTTGCAACTTATGAAGACAATTCCTTATCCTTTACAATTTCACAGACTATATTCCCCGTTGAAAACTTCAACTAGTTTGTCATCAATCACCAAAAAGGGGGAGATTGTAAGTGCATCTAGTGCCACCCCTAGTTGGTTTTGGAGTATTGACGACAAACCTAGTTGAGGGACTAATGTGTTTGTAAGAATTGCAGGATAACACAGGTAGAAGTCCCTCATTGATTCGGTTTTACTACCAGAGATGACCCCTAAAAATGTATGAAGACATTGAAGCCAAAGGTGGTATATGAAGATATTCACATTGAAGACTATGACAAAAGAAGACACGTTATGAAGCCTATGGAGCTCGAAGACTTAGATCTTTCGTAGTTCTTTTTCTTTTGTGTTGAGTCATAGGAACCACCACACTGTTAAGTGGGGTCCAGGAGAACCAGTCAGAATGACTGAAGTGATGCCTAAACCAAAAACCTATGTCTTCGAGTGAAGACAATGAGAGCGAATCTTGTCCAGAGCCGGACAAGTCAGCTTTGCTTGTAGCCCAAGTAAAGTTGCCATGAGAGTTTGAAATCTGACCGTTGAGACACGTGTTAGTTCCTTAGTGACCCAGGGTCATTTCGGACAAATCAGGTCGGGTTGCCAAGTGGCTATAAAGAGCCCACCCGCTACAACCATAAACGGTTGGCTGCTCAGATTGAGAGTACGGCTTTTGTCGTTTGAGAGCAACCCACCTCGAGGCCTTTGAGAGAGAGAATTCCTTGCGAGGATAAAGCCCTAACCACCCAGAGCCAGAGAACATTGGGCATCACTTAAGTCTTCTTGTCTGTGTGATCTGAAGACTTATTACACTTGAGGACTGTGCATCCCCAGACGGTTAGGTGTCGCGTTCAGAGCATCCAAGATACATTGTGGATTGCCAGTGAACGAAGTCTGTGAAGGTTTGGGAGTCTACCTTGAAGACTTACCAGAGTGATTGGGCGAGGACTATGTGACCTTAGCTCAAGGAGAATACGGTGAGGACTTGGTGTCCTGAGCTCCGTGTTCAGGACTGGGTGTCCGGGACTGTGTGTCCTAAGGTTTAAATACCTAGCCACTCCAACCAGACGTACAGTTGTCACAGCAACTGGAACTGGTCCAACACATCATTGTCTTCAACGAGTCACTGGTTTCATCTTCACTTCCTTTTACTTATTGTTCACTCATTGTGAAGTCATTGCATGTCTGTTCTGTCTTTTGTCTTCACAACGTGAGTGTATGGTCTGTTTGGCTTCATAGTATCTTCCTACCTGATCCTAATTACACTACAGCTATTTGTCACTGTGCTTTCACTCTGTTGATACTTGACCATGGCTTGCCTAGTGTAGTCTAACTTCCACTGCATAGTAATAGGCATATCTCTACTGTTTGTCTTCATAACTTCCACGTTTTGAAGACTTTCATAAAAATCGCCTATTCACCCCCCTCTAGTCGATATAACGCACTTTCAGCCGTACGGGTGGCCATGACCCGTCCGGCGCGGCACTGTTGCCACGTTGACCCTGATGTCATCCATGACGGGCTGCTAGCGCGGCCCATGGGCGGTGGGCCCCTTCGGGCAGAGAGACACCCGAAGGCGGCCAGGCCTCCCCCAGTCGGCCCAAGACAGAGCCGGCTCCCCACAGCCGGCTTGCCACCTCCCTCGAAGGAGACACCCCATTAAGGAGACAAGACGCGGTGAGGCTACAATGATCACCCGCCGAACGGCGGCACTGTAGCCACGCCCACCTCAGCAAAGCCCTCGTCACCAGGATTGAGCAACAGTAACCAGCCACCGACAAGGCCCTGGACAGTGGGGCCTGCCTGTCGACCAAGGAGCCGGCAGCCGGCGGGACCCACCAGCCGGCGGGCCCCAGCAGCCGGCGCAGAAGCCGGCGAGTGTAGACATAGACGGCTGGGCCCCACGCCCAGCCGGATTACCATTGTACCCCCGGGGGTAGGCCTATATAAACCCCCCGGGACACCCATGCAAAGGGTTGATCCCTGCTAGTTTTAGACACCACATAGGGAGGAGGAGAGAGCGAGCAGTGGCCTTCTTCCTCCTCGCGCCAAACAGCTCACGGAGCATCGTGTAGCTACTTGTTCATCTAGTGATCATGCGGAGACCCCGCAGAGCAGCAGTAGGGGTGTTATCTCCACGGAGAGCCCCGAAGCTGGGTAAGATTCGCCGGCGTGCATGTCTTTGCCTCATCCCGCTTCCAGGCACCGGCGACGTCTTATTGGCTCCCACAATGATAAGCCACCCGTTGGCATATGTCGCACCTACCACCCGACATTTGGCGCCCACCGTGGGGCCAGGTGCACCGTCGTCTGGAGACCTGTTCTGGACGGGAACCCTCTTCCTCCCCCGCGAGCGTAGCCAGCCCGGCACGCCCGACGGCGCTTGCCACGACGCGCTGCAAGGCGTCACCAACGTCTGCGCAGCGAGCGGCCTCGCCGATCTCCTCGACAAGACCCTCATCTCTGACGAGCTCGCCTCCGACGCGGGCACCGACCACCTCGTCAACCTCCTCGGCTAGCTCCACGTCTCCGGCGAGCCTGCTGTGGACTTGGAGTCGGTTGGCTCCACCGACCCGATGCCTGTCGACTCCGACACGGCCTCACTCGACACTTTCCCCACCGACGTCATGATCTACAACGAACCGCTTCCCAGGGCCGATGGCGGCGACGCTGTCACCACCGAGGTGATGGTCATCGGCCACGGTGGCGCTTCTGACGAGAGCGCCCGCGACGCCCCGCACACGGCGATCCACGAGTTGTCCATCCCGCTCCCGGCCGATGCCGACGCTGAAGCACTGGAGGCTCGCCGCCTCGCCCTCCTCGCGGAGGGCCGGAAGTTGGTTTCCATGAGACGCCTCGCTGAGGCCCACCGACGCGAAGCCGACCGCGCCGCCTTTGGCACGCCGCCCCCAGGCGGGCCCAGCTGGGCCGGCACTGTCCGACAGCGCGGCGCTGTCGTCGCCTACACGTTAGGAGTCGACCGCCCAGTCTACGCCACTCCACTCGAGAACCTGCGCGCCGCCCAGGCGGCCGTAGACGAGCTGGACGGACTGGGGGGCCGAAGAACTCCCCCACATGACCCGACGCATCCAGTAGCTAATCGATGCAGCCGTGCAGCGGCACGAAGCCGACGCCCGCGCGGAAAGCCCTCCCCCGCGCCGAGATCACGGCGCGACGTCTCAGACGCCGACTACGGGTAAAACCCGCGCGCGGCGTGAGAAAGAGCCGGCTGCCAGCCGAAGCCGAACCCGAATCTCCATCGAGCGAGACGCAGAAGGCCACCCCCGGGCCATGGAGTGGAGGGGCAACCCGCCTCCGCCTCGGCCCCGTGGAGAGAGATATCCCACCCCATCGCCTGTTGCGCATCCGACTCTGAGCGGCCGGCTAGGTCGCTGCGAAGGAGTCGGCGAGAACGACGCCCGCCATCGGATCGACCGCCTGGCGTGATCCCTGGCGCTGGAAGAAGAAGACGATGTCGGCCCGCCTTGCTTCGGCCACCGCATCCGCGACGAGCCTTTCCCCAAAGGGTTCTCGCTCCTAAGAGACACGCCCAAGTACAACGGCTCTGTGAAGCCGGAAGATTGGTTAATCGACTACTCCACGGCGGTTAGCATAGCAAATGGCAACAGGCGCGTTGCCGTGAAGTACGTGCCCCTCATGCTGCAAGGCACGGCGCGGACCTGGCTCAACAGCCTCAAGCCATACAGCATCAACAGCTGGCTAGATTTCACAGAAGCCTTCGTCCGCAACTTCACCAACACCTACAAGCGGGCTCCCAAGCCCAGACATCTCTCCTTGTGCGTACAAGGCCCCGCCGAGTCTACTCGCGACTACCTCACGCGTTGGGCCGAGCTCCGCAACTCTTGCGAAGGGGTGCACGAGGTGCAAGCCATAGAATACTTCACTGCCGGGTGCCGAGAAGGCACCCTCCTCAAGCACAAGCTCCTCTGCGACGAGCCGACTACCCTCGACGAGCTTCTGGTCATAGCGGACAAGTACGCCATCGCCGACTCCTCAATGAAGACCGAACTCCGGGTAGACGCGTCCGGGAAGGTACTCAACCCGGCGCCCAAGACGCCGGCTGGGGACTCCGGCCGACGCCCACACCAGAATGACCACAAGTGCAAGGGCCCCGTGCCGCCTTCCGCCAGTCGGCAGGTGGCCACAGTCGAAGACGGGCGGCCCGAAGGGCGGCCCGCGCCCAAGAAACCCAAGGGCGGCAGGCCGGCTTGGCAGCCGGCCTTCTCCTACGAGCAAACTCTCGACACCCCGTGCAAGTTCCACAGCGGCGCGAAGCCGTCCAACCACACGACCCGGAAGTGCCACTGGCTCACCCGAATCTCCAAAGGCGAAGGGCTTGCGCCGCCTCCGCCTGCCGATCCGCCGCCTCCGGCTCCGCAGCTGCCGACCGCTCGGCCCGCAGTCGGAGCCATGCACGATGAGTTCCTCGACGAGCATGCCGCCTATGTCATTTTTACAAGCCAGCCCGAAGACCGGTGCAGCAAACGCCGAGAGCACCAGGAAGTCAGCATGGTCGCTGCCAACCCCGCCGAGCACATGCACTGGTCAGAAAAACCTATCAGCTGGAGCCGGGCCGACCACCCAGAGACGATGCCATCTCCCGACTCTTATGCGTTGGTTCTGGATGCCACCCTTGCAACGGACAGACGCGCCACCCGTTTCTCCCGCGTGCTGATAGACGGCGGGAGCAGCATCAACATCCTGTACCGTGACACCCTGGAGAAGCTGAACGTCAAGGCAAAGCAACTCATGCCTACTCGGACTGTGTTCCATGGCATTGTACCCGGCCTGTCATGCGCCCCCATTGGCAAGATCAAGATTGATGTACTCTTTGGGGACAAGGAGCATTTCTGCCGAGAAGCGATCTGGTTTGAAGTGGTGGACCTGGAGAGCCCCTACCATGCATTGCTTGGCCGACCTGCCTTGGCCAGGTTCATGGCAGTTCCCCACTATGCATACCTCAAGATGAAGATGCCGAGCACCAAGGGCGTCATCACCATAGCCGACGATTACAAGAAGTCCTCCGAGTGTGCAGCAGCCAGCAGCCAGCTGGCCGAGTCCCTTGTGATTGCCGAAGAAAACAAGATGTTGGACCGAGTCGTGGCCATGGCCGGCAAACAGTCGGCCTTGTCCCCCGATCCCAAGGAGTATGATGCCCAAGGATCTTTCCAGCCGGCCAAGGAGACGAAGAAGATACCTCTTGACCCCGAGCACCCAGAAAGGTTTGCCGTCATTGGGGCAAACCTAAACAGCAAATAGGAAGGCGAGCTCGCCGATTTCCTCCGTGAGAATCGGGACATCTTTGCATGGTCCCCCAAGGACATGCCGGGTGTTCCGAAGGAATTCGCCGAGCACAAAGTACACGTCCGAGAAGACGCAAAACCAGTCAAACAACCCCTCCGCCGACTGTCAGAGGAGAAGAGAAGGATTGTAGGAGAAGAGATAGCCCGGCTTCTGGCGGCCGGCTTCATTATGGAAGTTTTCTTTCCAGAATGGCTCGCTAACCCGGTCCTCGTGTTAAAGAAGAATAACAAGTGGCGCATGTGCATAGACTACACGAGCCTCAACAAGGCCTGCCCCAAAGATCCCTTTGCCCTGCCAAGGATTGATCAAGTGATAGACTCCACGGTCGGATGCGAGCTGTTGAGTTTCTTGGATGCTTACTCTGGATACCACCAGATAAAGTTAGATCCGGCAGACCGCTTGAAGACCGCCTTCATCACGCCATTCGGAGCCTTTTGCTACCCGACTATGACATTCGGCTTGAGAAATGCCGGTGCCACTTTTCAGCGTTGCATGCAGAAGTGCCTCCTCAAGCAGCTCGGCAGAAATGCCCACGTCTACGTAGACGACATTGTGGTGAAGATGGAGAAGCGCGACACCTTGCTGGAAGACCTCAAGGAAACATTTGAGAACCTACGCCGGTTCCAAATCAAGCTCAACCCCGAGAAATGCGTGTTCGGAGTGCCAGCCGGCCAGCTCCTAGGCTTCCTGGTCTCCAAACGCGGCATCGAATGCAACCCAGTAAAGATCAAGGCCATTGAGAGAATGGCGATTCCCACCAAACTTCGAGACGTCCAGAAGTTCACCGGATGCTTGGCCTCCCTGAACCGCTTCATCAGCCGGCTTGGAGAGAAAGCTCTCCCCCTCTACCGCCTCATGAAGAAGACCACTCACTTCGAGTGGAATGACCAAGCCAACCAAGCTTTTCACGAGCTAAAGAAGATGCTGGCCACGCCGCCTGTCCTGGCGGCGCCGACTGAGAAAGAGCCCATGCTCCTCTACATTGCCGCAACCAGCCGGGTGGTCAGCACTGTCATCGTAGTCCAACGCCCAGAAGAGGACCGAGCCCAGCCGGTCCAGAGGCCGGTGCACTATTTGAGCGAGGTGTTGTCTACCTCGAAGCAGAACTACCCGCACTACCAGAAGATGTGCTATGGTGTGTACTTCGCCGCCAAGAAGCTGAAGCCCTACTTCCAAGAGCATCCCATCACGGTCGTATGCACCGCCCCGCTGGCCGAGATCATAGGCAGCCGAGATGCATCCGGCCGGGTGGCGAAATGGGCCATCAAGCTGGCCCCTTACACGATCTTCTACCAGCCTCGCACCGCCATCAAGTCCCAAGCATTGGCCGACTTCCTCGTCGACTGGGCCGAGACCCAGTACCTGCCGCCAGCTCCCGACTCCACTCATTGGCACATGCACTTCGATGGGTCCAAGATGCGCACAGGCTTGGGAGCCGGCGTCATCCTCACCTCTCCCAAAGGCGACAAGCTCAGATACACGCTGCAAATTCACTTTGCCGCCTCCAACAACGTGGCCGAGTACGAGGCGCTCATACACGGGCTCCGGCTTGCCAAAGAGCTCGGCATTCGCCGGATCCTATGTTATGGCGACTCGGACTTGGTGGTCCAGCAATCATTCAGCGACTGGGATGCCAAGGACGCAAATATGGCAAGCTACCGCTTCCTCGTTCAGCAGATCAGTGGGTATTTTGAAGGATGTGAGTTCCTCCACGTACCACGAGCCGACAACGAGCCAGCTGATGCCCTGGCTCGAATAGGCTCCACTCGGCAAGCAATACCAACCGGTGTCTCTCTACAACGCCTCCTCAAGTCGTCTATCAAGCCGTCTCCAGAGTCCGATTCCATCTTCGTACCGCCTGACCCCGATACAGCCGGGCCCGGCTCGAAGAACCAAGAAGGTGACCCGGGGACTTCGATAGTCGGCCAGGGGACATCAGCAGGCGGCTCGGGGACTTCCGTAGTTACGCCCGACCCGGGGACTGCGGTAGTCGGCCCGGAGAATGCACCAACACAACAGGCGGCGGCCGACTCCAACATTTCACCACCCAGCCCGCCCGCCCTGGTCGCAGTAGCCGCATTGGCAATAGAAGAAGTCGCAGCTCCATCATGGGCTCAGTCCATCCTCAACTTCCTAATAAACCAAGATCTGTCGGCTGACGAAACAGAGGCAAGACAAGTCCAACGCCGAGCCGGAGCATACACAATCGTCAACAGAGAGCTCGTCAAGCGCAGTGTCACTGGAGTCCTCCAGCGATGCGTCGAGCAAGAGAAGGGCATTGCAATCCTCAGAGACATCCACCAAGGAGAATGCGGCCACCATGCGGCCTCAAGATCACTCGTCGCCAAAGCCTTCTGCCATGGTTTCTTTTGGCCGACTGCTTTGGATGACGCCAAGGGGTTAGTTAAACATTGCAAAGGATGCCAACTCTTCAGCTCCAAGAAACACATGCCGGCTTCAGCACTCAAGACCATTCCCCTCACTTGGCCCTTCGCCGTTTGGGGACTGGACGTGGTGGGCCCATTCAAGACGGCGCGTGGCGGCATGACACATCTGCTTGTCGCCGTGGACAAATTCACCAAATGGATTCAGGCAAAGCCGATCAAGAAGCTGAATGGGCCAACTGCCGTGACATTTATCGCAGATATAACAACTTGGTACGGCGTGCCACACAGCATCATCACCGACAATGGCACGAATTTCACCAAGGGAGCCTTGGCACGTTTCTGCGCGACGCAAGGCATCCGGTTGGACTTAGCGTCTGTTGCCCACCTGCAGTCAAATGGCCAGGTCGAGCGAGCCAACGGCCTCATCCTTTCCGGCATCAAGCCCCGACTGGTCGTACCACTGGAGTGTTCAGCCGGCTGTTGGCTCGATGAGCTGCTGGCCGTCCTCTGGAGTCTGCGCACTACCCCAAACAAGTCAACCGGCTTCACTCCTTTCTTCCTCGTGTATGGTGCCGAGGCGGTCATCCCAACTGACATCGAGTTCGACTCCCCTCGGGTAACCATGTACACGGAAGCGGAGGCCAAGGAAGCACGGGAAGACGGCGTTGACCTACTGGAAGAAGGCCGGCTGTTAGCCCTCAGCCGGTCCGCCATCTATCAGCAGGGCCTGCGCCGCTACCACAGCCGGAAGGTCAAGCCAAGATCCTTCCAAGAGGGCGATCTTGTGCTCCGGCTGATCCAGCGAACAGCCGGCCAGCACAAGCTCTCGGCCCCTTGGGAGGGCCCCTCCGTCATCAGCAGAGCTTTAGGCAACGACTCCTACTACCTGATCGACGCGCAGAAGCCGAAGGCACGAAAGAGAGACGACTCCGGCAAGGAGTCGGAACGACCATGGAACGCCAACCTCCTCCGAAGATTTTACAGTTGAAATGCAGTATGTATCACGCTAACTTTTGTACTAAGTACGAGACAATAGGCCCCCCGAGGAGAGCTCGGGGACTGCCATCTTTTATCTATGGATGAAGAGTATCATGCTTATGACCTTGTCATTACATTCACTTTTTCCGTCCAGCACCGGGTTCGACTAGTCAGCCCGGGGACTGGCCGCCTGGAGTTATATTAGAAGTCCTACCCGTAGTCAGACAAGTAGTGTGCCGGCTCCCAAGCCTTCTCTTGCCAAAAGTCGCAGATCGAAGAACCGGCTGTCTGGCTGGCAAGAGTTAAAGGCAGGAAAGGACGCCCACACGAAAAATGGCTAGGGACTAACGGACTAATATAACAAAAGCCAGTTTTTCTCCCACCACCGACCGACTACCAGAGTAGCCGGCTGGCCGGCTTCCATTCACCTCGCTTCAATCTAAGAAAGCTCGAGTACTTGCCTTCCCAAAAGGGGAAGGCGGCAAAGGAAACAGCCTAAGGATAAAAATCATACACGAATGGAAACCAAACACGCACACAATAATATTTACATAAAAGACCTTCAAAAGGCCAGCATTCAACATAGTTCGAATACACCCCCAGTGGGTGGAACTGCGCAAGTCTAATAAAATTGTTCAAAAGGCAACAAGCAGGAAAAAACAAGGACGGCAGATTAACCCAAGGGAGCGACTGGCAAGTCGGGCAGGTCGGTGGAGACGGCAGTGCCGGCTGGAGGAGTGGCCGGCTGGCGAACCTCGGCATGATCACCGCCTCCCTCAGAGGGCACGCTAGCACGCGCCTCATTGCTGGAGGCACGATCAGGCTGAGGCTGGCTGGCCGCTTCACCGGCCGGCTCAACGTCTTCGCCTTCCTCTCCTTCGTCGTTTTCGCCTTCATCGCTGGAGGCGATCTCCTCTGCCGAGTCTTCACCCGCTGCCGGGTCCAGCCCGAACCACTCCTCCGGCTGGGCAACACCGTCGTCATTAATTTCAGGAGCGAAGACGCTGATGTCAGTACACTCGGCGATCGTCGAAGCACGCTGAGCGATAGCTGGCCGCACCTCCTCCATCTCTTCGTCGGCCTCCAGCCGCCAGGTGCGCAGCTGGTCCAGGTTCAGCCCCGGATACCAGGCTCGGACAAACTCCAGCGCCCGCCCAGCTCCAAGCCGGGCTGCCGATGCCTTCCAGGCCTCGAAGCGGCCAACCGCAACCTCCAGCCAGTCGGCAGTCCGACTCGGGGTGCGGGGAATCGTCTCGCTTGGCCAGAGGGCGGCCAACACCTGCGCCCCGGCGCGCTGGAGGCGGCGGAGCATACGGTGAGCTAGCTGCAGCCGAGCTTGGACAGCCAAGAGTTGCTCCTCAAGCGTCCGGCTCGCGTCCAGCACGATTTCAGCCCCCGCCTGCCGGCGCGCCTCGCGATGGGCTTCGATGGTTTGGGTGGCGAAGATGGAGTAGCCGGGAAAGTAGTCTGCACAGAGAACGAGAAGTAGCACAAGTCAGAACACAAATCAGGGATCAAGGGGCAGACAAGGAGTGAAGAAGGCGGCTTACCATCGATCAGATCCTCGATACGACTGAAGCCCTCGCTCAGTGCCTGTTTCGCTTCAGCCCAGCCCGCCGCTTCGGTCTCGAACTCGGCCTTCAGGGCATCCTCGCTGTCCTGCGCCTTCTTCAGGGCCGCCCTGTGGCTCTCCTCCTGGTCGGCCAACTCCTTGGCCAGGCAGTCACGCTCCAGGACCAAGGCGTTATACACGGCTTCCTTGGCGCGAAGGGCGGCCTGGGCCCCGCTGAGCTGCCCCCTCAAGTCGGCATTAGCTCCTGCAAGCATGAAGACAAAGGAAAAATTAATAAGGAAGAAGTCATCAAGGAAGATCCGACCCGGCTGCTCAGCAGTCGGCCCGAATCTCGGAGACTACACCCAGTGGGTGCGCTGACGCGCCCCCACAGGAGATGAACGAGACAAAGCACGCACTCCGGCTATTGGTCAGGTCCTCGGTTCTCCGGCCAGCTCCTGAGCCTGGGAGTTGAAGGCGGCTGCGCGAAGGTTATGATACTCCTGGAAGATTATACAGGAGGCGAGGATAAGTTAAGTTGTCAGGACCTAGTAAGTTCCAAGTCGCCTGCGCAGCAACCGACTCGGTACTCGGGGACTACACCCAGTGGGTGCACTGACGCGCCCCCACGGAAGAAATCAAAAGAGCAAAACAACCAAGGTCAGAAGACTCACCCGGATGACGGCCCGCGTCGCGAGGAACTCTTGGGTGTATCGCTGCAGCGAGGCGGCCTGAGCTTGAAGCCGGTTCCGGACCTCCTGGGCTGCCATGTTCAGCTCGCCCGTCCCCCCGCTGGGAGTCCACTCGGACGTGCTGGCGCTGGCCGCCTCCAGGGCCTCCACCGTCTGGCTAGCGCCTGCAGCTCGGTGCGGTTCCGGCGCGGAGGCGCCACCCCCTGCGCGCCGGCACAATGCCGGATGCACCTCGAGGCCGGCCCCTGCCTCCGGCTCGCCCCTGGACGGCTGCTCTTGGCGCGCAGCTGATTGGCCGCTTTGGCCCGCTCCAGTCGGCGCCGTCTGTGGCGCCCCCTCCACGAAGATCACGTGGTCCTCCCTCCTCTCCATCACCGGCGGGTCTTGGTCGACCTCCTCCGACGGGGGCACGGGAATGTCGGGGGCCACGGCGCGGAGGGGAACGACGAGCAGCGGAGGCTGGTTGTGCGAGGCCTCTGCCTCCGTCTCCGCGGCTGCCGCCTCCGCCCGGGCCTTGGCTGCCGCGTCGGCCTGCTCCTTCGTCGCCTGGGCGGTCCTTCGTTCCGCCGCCTCCCGCTCCTCCCGCGCCTCCCGTGCGTTCCGCTCCGTGGCCTCCCTAAGGTCGGCGTGGGGATCCACGCGAGGGGAGCCTGAAGACCCTCCAGTCGGCCCGACTACGGAGCCGCCAGGACCCCACTCAAGGGAAAGCGGTGCCCTGTCCGGCGAATAAAGAAAGGTTTAGAAGAGCTTCGGTCGAGAAAGACAACAAAAAAATATATGCAAGACATTCGACGACTTACACCGAGATCGCCTGCGGCTGTTTCACCGCCTTGCAAAAGCGGGCCGCCTTCACGGCCGCCTCATCCCGCTTGGTCGCCGCCGTAGAAGCCTTGGATTTCTTCGGCCGGCTGCCGAAGAAGGTCAACGCGGCCCGGCGCTTCTGCGCGCCGCCACGGGCAGCCGGCGTGGCAGACAGGCCCGTGCCTTGATGATCAAGCGCCAGCTGGCGGTGCGGGGCGGCTTCGACCTCGTCGTCGTCCGGCCAGTCCTCGAAGCTAGCCTCGAGCCCCGCGCCTCCGGCCTCGTCGCCTTTCCCCATGATGGCGTCTTCCATGGCGGCCGCTCCCAGGTCCAGATCGTCGGCGTCGTCCACCGTGCGGTCGGGGAGGAGTTGGCGCTCTACCCTGCGGCCCCGGCTGTCGGCGGAAGAAGAGGGTTCTGCTAAAGGCAAACCAACTGATCAAGGGTCGGCTATCATGAGGCCGGCTACAAAAAGGAAGAAAAGAAGAAAAACTTACGGCAGGCGGAGGGTTGGCGCGAGAGTACGGCTCCTTGCCGTATCGCCAGTCCTCGGCGAGCTTGCAGTTGGAGATGTAGTTCACCATGTAAGACACCTCTGCATAAGGCATCTCCCTTGTGCTCAGCCGGCATTGGTCGAAGCGGCCGCTCATCTGGCAAATCATGTGAGGCCGGCCTTGGAGCGGAAGTACCCGGCGCTCCATGAAGGCGGCCACCAAGTCGGCTCCAGTCAGGCCCTCCGACTGGATCATCACCCGGAGCCGGGAGACGGCTGCGTTCCCGGCCTGGGACAGCGACCTGGCCCGGTAGCTCCACGAAGTTTGCGTCCTAGCCGGCGGGCCGGCTACGTAAGCCGGCAGTATAACACCCTCGATGCGACTATAGCTCCCACGTGTCGAGGCACGACTTAGAGACATAATCGCATTGAAGGCATATGTCGCAAGTAAGGTAATCTTTACACATCCCATGTAATATAATAATAAAGGGGAGATAACATAGTTGGCTTACACTCGCCACGTCAATCAAGGTACATAAATAACATTACATCATCCAAACACTCATGGCCTGACTACGGCGCCAAAATAAAAGATAACCCAACATGCGACACGGTCCCGATCACCCCCAACTGGGCACCACTACTGATCATCAGGAAAGGAAACATAATAACGTTGAGGGTCCTCTTCGAACTCCCACTTGAGCTTGAGTGCGTCACCTGGAGCGGAATCATCAGGCCCTGCATCTGGTGTAATAGTAATCTGTGAGCCATAGGGACTCAGCAATCTCGCACCCTCGCGATCAAGACTATTTAAGCTCAAAAAGGTAAGGCAAGGTAAATATATATGTTGAGCTGCAGCAAGCGACTAGCATAATGTGGTGGCTATCCTATTCGCAGAAGAGAGCGAGAAGAGGAGGCAAAGCGCGAACGCATAACTAAGGACAACCTGCGCAAGCATTACTCCAACACCGTGTCCACTTCCCGGACTCCGCCGAGAAGAGGCCATCACGGTAACACACTCAGTTGATTCATTTTAATTAAGTTAAGGTTCATGTTATCTACAATCGGACATTAACAAATTCCCATCTGCCCATAACCGCGGGAACAGCTTTCGAAAGTTCAAATCCCTGCAGGGGAGTCCCAACTTAGCCCATGACAAGCTCTCACGATCAACGAAGGAATAGACCTCCTCCCGAGACGTTCCGATCAGACTCGGTATCTCGGTTCTTCAAGACACTTCGACAGGTTAAAACAAGACCAGCAACACTGCCCGAATGTGCCGACAAATCCCGATAGGAGCTGCACATAACTTGTTCTCAGGGCACACTCAGATGAGACATCCTATGAGTAAAACCAACCCTCAAGTTGCCCTGAGGTGGCCCCGCAGTCTACTCAGTTCGGACCAACACTCAGAGGAGCACTGGCCCGGGGGGGGGGGTTAAATAAGATGACCCTTGGGCTCCGGAAACCCAAGGGAAAAAGAGGCTAGGTGGCAATGGTAAAACCAAGGTTGGGCATTGCTGGAAAAGCTTTAATCAAGGCGAACTATCAAGGGGTTCCCATTATAACCCAACCGCGTAAGGAACGCAAAATCCGGGAACATAACACCGATATGACGGAAACTAGGGCGGCAAGAGTGGAACAAAACACTAGGCGAGAGGCCGAGACTTCCACCCTTTACCAAGTATATAGATGCATTAAGATAACAAGATAATATAATGATATCCCAACAAGTAAATAAATGTTCCAACAAGGAACGGCCTCCAATCTTCACCTGCAACTAGCAACGCTATAAGAGGGGCTGAGCAAAGCGGTAACATAGCCAATCAACGGTTTGCTAGGACATGGTGGGTTAGAGGTTTGACATGGAAATTAGGGAGGCTTGAAAGCAAATGGTAGGCATCGTAGCAATGGCATAGCAAAAGAGCGAGCAAACTAGCTTAGCAAAGATAGTAGTGATTTCGAGGGTATGATCATCTTGCCTGCAAAGTTGTCATAGTTGACTGGATCCTCGAAAGCAAACTCAACGGGCTCCTCGTTAGCGAACTCATCTCCCAGCTCTACCCAAACAAGACAAATAAGCAACAAGGACACAATCAACCACGTGCAAGGATCAAACAATATGATGCAAGGATGGTATGCTATGCGGGATGCGATGCGGGATGCATATGCAAGATGTGACAGGAAAAGCAAGAACCTGGCCTCAACTTAGAAATCCAAGTGTGCCACTGGAAATATGAGATGAAATCGCTTGAAAACGATATAAAGAACACCGGAATCGGAGTTACGGTTTGGAAATGGCAAGCAAAACAAATATGACACCGGTCTACGATTTACAGCAAGTAACCATCTAATGCAATGAGATGAACATGCTACAGCACCCAAACATGACAACAAAAGACATGGCAGGGATGCATGCAAGATGCTTAACAAAAGTCTAGCACTGAGCTACGGCCAAATCATCCATTAACAGGTTCAAACAAGCATGGCAAAAATGCATATGGCAAACAGATTTCAGACTTGTGAAATTAACACTTGTATGGAATTTCAGATCAGGTAGCACACTTCGGAGCAACAAAACTACATGCTACAGGACCTGAACATGGCAAAGTAAAGCATGGCTTGGAGCTACTCAAGGAGCTTAACAAAAGTCCCTTAGTGACCTTGAGTCAAAAGGGATCAGAAAATACAATTGCAAGCATGTGAACATGGCAAAAACATAATCAGTTCTCAGACTTAGTGAAAACTGGAGCATGCTGAAAACAGATATCAAGTACGCATGTTTACGAGCTCGATGCACTCACTACGGAGCAAGTCATGAAAAGCTAAGCATACATATATCAAGAACACACAAAATACAAGCTATAAATGGCAAGAACAATAGCATAGCATGCACGGATCAACTACAACATCATCGGCAAAATTGCAAACAAGTTGACAATCTGCCCAGATTCACAAAGTAGCAAAAGTAGAGCTCGATTGACTCAAGCTGGGGTCCTCCATAATTGCAAACAAAGACATGGATGGATAGAGCACTACAAGATTAACAAAGCTTCCTTACTGATCATCCTCAAAAGAGGCACGGATCTCTCGGAAACAACAAGAACATATGGCCATATGAGATAAACAGCCCAAGGACTTGGTGGAATTACTAAGTCCCTGAAATCAGCATTACCAAGTGCCTCACTTGGCAAGCTTGCACTAGTCACCACACACATCACAAAAATACATGGGTTGCACCTATGGAAAGATGGCAAAACCCTTAACAAAACATATGTAGAGCTCATGGGCATATCATGCACACAATAATCATGGCAAAAATGACAAATATGCAAAATGGAGTAGCAAATCTGACAATTAACTCAAGTAGCCCTCTTCTAATAGCATTTCGGGCATCAAGATGAACTCAAATGAAAATGATGCAATGGAATGAAATGATGTACTCTCTGAGATGAACATTTTGATATGCTATATGCCCAAATCGGAGCTACGGATGCAAAGTTACGGCATGATGAACAGGGCAACATGAGCTAGGGTTTCGGGAGAAAGTCAACCGAGGAGATATTTTCAGATCCAGATCTGGAGTTCGTCGGCACGGATCCCGAGGTTCAACATCGCCGGAGAGGATGCCGGTGGCCGGACTTGACGCGGGGGCGGTCGGAGACGACGAGGAGGACGGCGGAGGGCGGCGGGGTCGCCGGAGCTCGGTCGCCGGCGCGTGGCGGTGCCGGCCAGCGGGAGCGGCGCGGCGGGGCCCTGCCGGAGCGGTGGTGCGGCGGCTCGCCGGAGCGGAGGTGCGGCGACTTGCGCTCGCCGGCGCAGAGCAAGGCGGCGGTGGGAGGTAGGAGAAGGGCGGCGGGGCGCGGGCGCCGGTTCGGGCCCTCGGGGGCCGGCTGTGGGCCGGGCGGGCCACGACGGTGGGAGGAGGCGGCCGGCCATGTGGTGCCTCCTGATTGGCGTGGGCGGCGGCGGTGACTTCGTCCGGCGGCGGCCGGACATGTCTGCTGGCGGCGGGACGATTTTTAGGTTTTTGGACGAGGGGGATCCGGATTTCGGGGAAGGGGTCTATATATAGGCATAAAGGGAGCTAGGAGAGTCCAAATGAGGTGCGGTTTTCGGCCACGCGATCGTGATCGAACGCTCTAGATGATGGAGTAGGTTTAGGTGGGTTTTGGGCCAAATTGGGTGGGTGTTGGGCTGCAACACACACGAGGCCTTTTCGGTCCCTCGGTTAACCGTTGGAGTATCAAACGAAGTCCAAATGATACGAAACTTGACAGGCGGTCTACCGGTAGTAAACCAAGGCCGCTTGGCAAGTCTCGGTCCAATCCGGAAATGTTTAATCCCCACACACGAAAGAAAGCTAGAAATGACCACCGGAGGAGAACGAAGCGCCGGAATGCAAAACGGACAACGGGGAAAATGCTCGGATGCATGAGATGAACACGTATGCAAATGCAATGCACATGATGACATGATATGAGATGCATGACAACGATAACAACACACGGAGACAAAAACCCGAACCCGAGAAAATAAAATAACTTAACACCGGAAACGGCAAGAGTTGGAGTACAAATTGGGAAAGTTACATCCGGGGTGTTACAGGCAGGTTGACGTAGTCGCCTTGCGGGGCGACGTTCCTCACGTAAAAGTAGGACTTCTGCCAGAGCTTCACCGACTAGATCAGCAGGATGGGCGGGAACGGATTGTTCTCGCTCGCCCGCCTCATGGCAATGAAGGCTCCGCAGGGGGCGGGCACGCCCGCGACGACGGTGCCGAGCTTGCTCTGGAAGAATTCCCCCCCAGAGCTCGAGCGTGGGGAGAACCCCAAGAAAGCCCTCGCACAGGGTGACGAAAGCCGACAGCAGCATCACCGCGTTGGGAGTGAGGTGATGCGGCTGGAGGTGGTAGAATTCAAGGAAGGCTCGAAGGAATTCGCTCGCCGGGAGGCCGAAGCCGCGCAGGCAGTGCGAGCGGAAGATCACCCGCTCGCCCTCCTCCGGTGCCGGCGAAATCTCCCTCGCCGGCGCTTGATGAACCCGCACGAAGTTCTCGCCCGGCAGGCGCCGCGTCCGGCGGAGGAACTCGACGTGGTCCTCGTGGACGTTCGAGCCGTCCCACGAGCTCGACGGCGCCATGGGAGCGACGCAGCGAGGGGCGAGACGATGCGATGGTGGAGGCACGCACGACCCCGCTATGGAGGGACCAAAGGACCTGAGAGGTACGACGGCGGAACGACGCGGCAAAGGGTTGCTGCCGCGGTGGAAAGAAGAAGAAGGAAGGCGAGAAGGGGCGGAGCGAGGGAGAACATGCGAGCCTCTGCCGCTCCCCCTCCTCCCCCTACTTATAGACCCGCGCGGCGGAGCCGAGTGGGCGTGGCGTGGGGGAACGTGGGGATCAACTGCGCCCACTCCCCCACGTCCCGCGATTATTGCGCCCTGATGGCGTAATAAAACCGCCACGGGAAGGCAAGCGGTCCGCATGGGCCGCAGAAGATCCGCGCTCGGGCCGAGGCCTAGGAGTGGCGGGCCCGGGCCTGCGGCGGCGTCCTGTCGCGCGCATGCACTGGCAGGATCTCCTTGCCACGTGGCCCGCGGGATGGCATGCGGTCAGCTCGCAGGCCAACCCGCGTTCCCGCCAACGAGAAACGGGGCTTCGCGAAGACGACGCGCACAAGCATAGACGGCCCCTCAGGATAGGAAGCTGACCGAGCTTTTCGTCCTTTGGTCAGCCTCGAAGCTCGATCAGCTTCGGGGACTACTTTCGGAGTAAATAACCATGGGTAGCCTAGCCGGCTCCCCCTGGCCCTTCTGGAAAAATTACGAGCCGATCCGGCCCTCAAGAATCCAAGACATTGGGCCGCCTTCCCCTTGCCGGCTGTCTCCCAGGTCGGCTATCGGAAGGCAACCCGACTTTAGCCCTCATGAAGAAAGCCGCGGGAGGGCCGGCTCCGAGAAGCCGGCCGCGAGAAGGCCGACTCCAAGAAGCTGGCTTCCCACAAAGTGGTCAAGATCGTACCCTCGAAGTCTGCATCCACATAACGGCGATGTGACGGGGCATGGCTACAGTAAAGCCTGCCACCCCCGAATCCCGGAGCACGCCTGGCATAGTGCGCCGTACGGGTGGCCATGACCCGTCCGGCGCGGCACTGTTGCCACGTTGACCCTGATGTCATCCACGACGGGCTGCCAGCGCGGCCCACGGGCGGTGGGCCCCTTCGGGCAGAGAGACACCCGAAGGCGGCCAGGCCTCCCCCAGTCGGCCCAAGACAGAGCCGGCTCCCCACAGCCGGCTTGCCACCTCCCTCGAAGGAGACGCCCCATTAAGGAGACAAGACACGGTGAGGCTACAGCGATCACCCGCCGGACGGCGGCACTGTAGCCACGCCCACCTCAGCGAAGCCCTTGTCACCAGGATTGAGCAACAGTAACCAGCCACCGACAAGGCCCTGGACTGTGGGGCCTGCCTGACGACCAAGGAGCCGGCAGCCGGCGGGACCCACCAGCCGGCGGGCCCCAGAAGCCGGCGCAGAAGCCGGCGAGTGTAGACACAAACGGCTGGGCCCCACGCCCAGCCGGATTACCATTGTACCCCCGGGGGGTAGGCCTATATAAACCCCCCGGGACACCCATGCAAAGGGTTGATCCCTGCTAGTTTTAGACACCACATAGGGAGGAGAAGAGAGCGAGCAGTGCCCTTCTTCCTCCTCTCGCCAAACAGCTCACGGAGCATCATGTAGCTACTTGTTCATCTAATGATCATGCGGAGACCCCGCAGAGCAGCAGTAGGGGTGTTATCTCCACGGAGAGCCCCGAAGCTGGGTAAGATTCGCCGGCGTGCATGTCTTCGCCTCATCCCGCTTCCAGGCACCGGCGACGTCTTATTGGCTCCCACAATGATAAGCCACCCGTTGGCATATGTCGCACCTACCACCCGACACAATGGCTCCGTGGAAGGCGACACTAAGGCCAATTGGAAGCTGAAGATCATCAAAGCTAACATTTGGGCTGTCAAACCACTCATCAGTGAACTTGTTTATGATTTCAACATCAAAGAGAGGAAGGTCATTGAAGATTTCTGCCTCTTGCTTGCTCTTGATCAAGTGCTCAAGAGCGTCATCGCCAAGGTCGTCGTCGCTGGACAGATCAATGACGTCATTCTCGTTGCATAGAACAGCAGCAGGGGTCAGTGCTTGGCTGGTGGGTTGCATGGGCATCTTCACTTTGGAGGTCTTGGAGATGCGTGACAGATCTTCAGACTGCACACTGTGTTCAGGAGGTGCAGTGGCCAGAGCTTCGCCCGTGAAACCTTTGGTGCAGGGGCAGGCTTCGAAGCCTTAGGTTTCTTCAGCTTCTTTGGCTTCAGTGGTGCAGGCGCTTCATCAGATTCAGCGTCGTCTGCAGGTTGATCCACGACTGCCCCTTGAACATGTATGTGAGTAATGAGACCTTCTAAGTTATAGAAGGGCCCAACGAGATTGGGTTCAGCTTTGCATGTGCCGTCAGCACGAGGAGCAGAGGGGCCTGGATTGAAGTCTAGTCCCCATGACTTCCTGTTTTCTTTGGCTGAGTTCTTAGCAAACTGGAAGTTGCGCTTGAATAGATTGTCGTCACGGCACCACAGCAGCGAAGATGGGTCTGCATCGGCAGGCTGTGGTCCACGGACCATGCAAGGATAGAAGCCTTGCTCAATGGCTTCAGCTCTGGATCTGGGTTGAAGATTTCTGTACAAGATGTCTCCCCACGGTCGCTTGATGGCGTTTTTCTCAGCATACTCCTGGGTCACGAACCTGTACTTGAACCATTGTTCTGCCCAATATCTTCGAATCCATTGGATTCGGGTTTTCCGCTAATTGTACTCCTCCTCTGGATCTGTCTTGTACAACTCATAGAGGTCAGAAGGAAAATCACTTGAGGTGTTGCCACGACGCTGTCTGCCACCCTTCCTTGCAGATTTCTCTGTTGCCATGAAGTTTAGACTGAAAGGCTTCAAAACCGTCAAAGTCTTCCGTCTACTGGTCAGACAAGAACTGGCTTCAGGAGAATTTATATGATGATGTAAGAACTTTGCAAATGAATGCAGACTATGAGAACCAAGGGATTCTCCCATGGACATGTACCTGTGACAGCATTAAAGGTGCGAGGGAAGGGGAAGAGGTCATATGCATTCTCAGAAGATTTTTGAAGATAAATCAGTTTAGAAGACATTGACCTCATAGTGCAAAGACATTCACTCATAGGTAGAGAGTTGGTTCCAGATTTGTACGAATCCACGAATAAGTACAAGTGAGGAATCTAACTACTTTGTGAAGCATAAGTGAATATACTAGGCATGTTATGGGATGCAGTATGAGATAGATCCAACTTGTGTGAACAGAAACTACTTGTGGTTGAAAAGGATGAATCTATCGGATCAAAAGGACTGTAAAAAGGAGGTTTTATTTACCACACGAGGAATTTCTAGACGGAGTGGGAGAGGAGGCCGAGCAGTTCGATCGTCCGTGCCCTAACTTGGCGATGGAGGACACCTACGACGACGGCGGAGAAGATGATGTCCGCGGGCGGCGTGTGAAAGTGCAACTATCCCTGGGTGGTTTTGGTAATTCCTAACAACATATAGCTCATTGAGCTAACATTATTCCAAGATTAATATTTCAGGAAAAGCTCAATGAATGGCATGGATGAGGAAAGTGGATCCCTCAAAATTCTAAGGACAAAAAGTTTGGCTCAAGCTTGAAGCTCAAGACTCTAAATTTTATATTTTAGTGATCCAAGATCACATTGAGTCTATAGGAAAAGGCAATACTATCATGGAGGGATGAGGTGTTGCTTAATGGCTTGCTTGCTCAAAATGCTTAGTGATATGCTCCAAAATCCTCAACTACCTTCCCACATCCACATATGACCTAAACCAAAAGTCAAACTCGGCCCCACCGATTCTTTCTATCCGGCGCCACCGAGTTTCAAATGTCATAGCCACTGCCACAAACCCTAGGCAAATCGGTTTCACCGATAGGGATCTCGGTCTCACCGAGATGGGATTGTAATCTCTCTGTTTCCCTTCGTAACGTTTCGGTCTTACCGAGATGAGCGATCGGTCCCACTGAGATTGCAATGTAAACTCTCTGTTTCCATTTTGTAACATTTCGGTCTCATCGAGAAGAGCGAATCGGTCCCACCGAGTTTACCTGACCAACTCTCTGGTTAGCTTATTACCAAAATCGGTCCCACCGAGTGTGTGTAATCAGTCACACCGAGATTACGTTATGCCCTAACCCTAACCATATCGGTCCTACTGAGTTGCATCTCAGTCCCACCGAAAATCCTAACGGTCACTAGGTTTGCTGAATCGGTCCAACCGAGTTTAACCATTCGGTCCCACCGAGTTTGGAAAATTGTGTGTAACGGTTAGATTTTGTGTGGAGGCTATATATACTCCTCCACCCACTCTTCATTCATGGAGAGAGCCATCAGAACATACCTACACTTCCAATACACATTTTCTGAGAGAGAACCACCTATACTTGTGCTAAGGTCAAGATATTCCATTCCAACCATATGAATCTTGATCTCTAGCCTTCCCCAAGTTGCTTTCCACTCAAATATTCTTTCCACCAAATCCAAATCCTGTGAGAGAGAGTTGAGTGTTGGGGAGACTATCATTTGAAGCACAAGAGCAAGGAGTTCATCATCAACACACCATTTGTTACTTCTTGGAGAGTGGTGTCTCCTAGATTGGCTAGGTGTCACTTGGGAGCCTCCGACAAGATTGTGGAGTTGAACCAAGGAGTTTGTAAGGGCAAGGAGATCGCCTACTTCGTGAAGATCTACCGCTAGTGAGGCAAGTCCTTCGTGGGCGACGACCGTGATGGAATAGACAAGGTTGCTTCTTCGTGGACCCTTCGTGGGTGGAGCCCTCCGTGGACTCGCGCAACCGTTACCCTCCGTGGGTTGAAGTCTCCATCAACGTGGATGTACGATAGCACCACCTATCGGAACCATGACAAAAACATCCGTGTCTCCAATTGCGTTTGAATCCTCCAAACCCTTCCCTTTACATTCTTGCAAGTTGCATGCTTTACTTTCTGCTGCTCATATACTCTTTTGCATGCTTGCTTGGATTGTGTGGAGATTGCTTGACTTGTGCTAAGATAGCTAAAATCTGCCAAGAACTAAAATTGGGAAAAGGCTAGATTTTTATTTGGTCAAGTAGTCTAATCACCCCCCTCTAGACATACTTTCGATCCTACAAGTGGTATCAGAGCTTTGGTCTCCATTTGCTTTGATTTCCATAGCTTTTGGCGGTCATAGCCTTGGTTTCACAACCTAGGAGAGTATGGCGTCTAGCGAGGGAAATTATCACCGTAGAGGTCCTTACTTTGATGGCACTAATTTTGCTAGTTGGAAGCATAAGATGAAAATGCATATTCTTGGACATAACCCTGCCGTTTGGGCTATTGTGTGTATTGGCTTGCAAGGTGAATTCTTTGACGGGAAAGAACTGAACCGTGAAGCCACCGCGGAAGATTTGAAAAATGCTGCAATACAACACTCAACCTTGTGATATCCTCTTCAACGGAATGTGCCCCGAAGAATTCAACAAAATCAGCTGTCTTGAGAATGCAAAGGAAATTTGGGATACTTTGATTGATATGCACGAAGGTACCAACTCCGTCAAGGAATCCAAATTGGATGTGCTTCAAAGTCAACTTGAAAAGTTCAAAATGAAGGATGGTGAAGGTGTTGCTGAAATGTACTCTAGGCTTGCTCTTATCACAAATGAGATTGCCGGCTTAGGGAGTGAAGAGATGACAGATAGATTCATCATCAAGAAGATCCTAAGAGCCTTGGATGGAAAATATGATACCATGTGCACATTGATCCAAATGATGCCAAATTACAAAGATCTCAAGCCAACGGAAGTCATCGGAAGAATTGTTGCTCATGAGATGTCACTCAAGGATAAAGAGGAACTTTGCAACAAATCAAGTGGTGCTTACAAAGCCTCATGTGAAGCCCCCACATCATCGAGTGAGAAACAAACCTTCAATGAAGAATTGAGCTTAATGGTGAAGAACTTCAACAAGTTCTACAAGAGTAGAAGCAAAGAGAGAAGCTCCAAGTCAAGGTCCTACAATGACAAAAGATCTTCTAGTCGAGAGCGAAACTGCTACAATTGTGGAAGGCCCGGACACTATTCCAATGAGTGTACGCCCCCCTACAAGAGAAGAGAAGATTCTCCCAAGAGAAGAAGTAGAAGAGAAGAATCACCATCTAGAGAAAGAAGGAGTAGAGATGATCGTTATGAATGAAGACCCTCACGGAGAAGCAAGGATTCAGAAAGAAAGGACAAGTCATCAAGGAGCTACACAAAACGAAGACATCAAGCTCATGTTGGTGAATGGGTATTCGGCTCCGACTCCGACAACCACTCCGAGAGAAGCTATCACTCCGACTCCGAATATACTCAAGATGAAGGTGTTGCCGGTCTAGCACTTGTGACAACCAATTCCTACGACATATTTGACTCACCAAATGAAGGAGTTGGAACATGCTTCATGGCTAAAGGCCCAAAGGTATCACACCCCGAGTATGTTGATTTCAATAGTGATGAAGATGACTTGTTAGGTGATGATGATTTACTTGTTGACAACTCTAGTGATGAATACTGTGATGAAACGTCAATTAATCATGCTAATCAAGATAAAACGAATGACAATGATAAGGAGAAGATTGAGTCTCTAACTAAAGAACTAAACACTCTTAAGTTAGCTCATGAAACTATCTTAGGAGATCATCGAGAACTTTTAAGGGCTCATGATAAATTACACTTTGAAAAGCTCAACCTTGAGCAAGAGCATGAGTTCTTAAAAGCAATCAATGATGATCTTCGTAAGAAAAGTTCTTCTTACATTGCCAAGCGTTTACTCTTATCCACTTACATGCCTCAAGTCAAGTCTAGTAACAAGAACAAGAAAGATGCTTCCTCTAGTAGTAACAATAATCATGCTAAATCCAATATTGTTGCTTCTAGTAGTTATCTTGATTCCACTAATGATTCTCTTAGCCAAGTTACACTTGAGCAAGAAAATAGCTTATTGAAGGGAATTATAGAGAAAGGTGTTTACAAGAGCCTTGCCGGAAGTAAGCAATTCGAGGAAATTGTACGCAAGCAAGGAAGGCACCGGAAGAATCAAGGTGTTGGTTTTGAACGAAAGTTCAATGCCAATGGAGTTGAGTGGGAAGAAGATCAATACCCCAAGACGAAGTTTGTTCCTCAACAAGAGAAGTATGATCCTACTTCTTTCAAAGGGACACAAGCTCAAGATGATCTTCCACCACAAGACCACAAGCAAAAAGGCAAGGACAAGCTTCAAGAGGAAATTGATGCATTTGAAGAAGCTCCTAAGGCCTTGGTCAAGTGGGTTCCCAAGACTACTTCAAGTTCCACTTCATCAAGTACAACTACAACACCGAGGATTCCCATCAAGATGGTGTGGATCCCGAAGAAGAAGAACTAGAGAGTTCTTGAGGGTGAGTCCGCCAACATACTTCACTCTTATCATCTTGGCAAGAACAAGTGCAATCAACTTCCACATCTTGCACTAGTTCAAGGAGTCACAAACCCTCTTGTTGGTAAGACAAGGGACAAGGTAACCTAAAAGCTTTCATAGACATCATCTTGTGTGTGCATCACTTTATGTCTATGGATATCCTTGTTTGTTCCTTGTGGGAGTAACCCGTGTAGGTATTGAAAGTGCAACTCACTCCAATGGATAGCTCCAAATGATCTACATCAACATTGAGTATCCACATCTTCAACATCTACATGAAGTCATCATCGACAAAACCCAAGGTTAGTTCATCCCTCTTAGGTGGGATCTCACATCTAGGGGAGCTTTACTCTAAGAATTGAGCTAAAGCAACTCTAATGGTGTGAACACAACAATGCTTTATGTAAAAGTGGTAACCCCACTTGTGCTAAAACGATGAGTATGACCTATGATCAAATGTTCTCATTTGACTCCTAAGTCAATATACTCATATATAGATGACCTAGTCATCGCAAATTGTTTGATAGATGCTAGAATTGGTTGTGCATGCTTTGCCACATATTTCAATTGCCATTTTATTGTGTGAGCATGTTGATTGCATATTTTACTCATTCGAGGACATCCACTTGTTGTTTTGATTGATTGATTTTCTTTTCTTTTGCCAAGTGGATGGACAAGAATGCCTAAGAACCCTCTCTAGCTATCTATGCTTTTCTCGTCTCAAACTCTATTCATGCTACATCACAAAATTTGATCAAGTCAGATTCGAACCACTTTGTGTGAGGAGCACTCGGAGTCCCCGATTCATCATAGAATTAAACTTCCAAAACTTCTTTGTGCGTCTCGGTCTGACCGATTCATCCATTTCGGTCATACCGAGATCACTAAGTCGATCTAGGTTTTCAATCTCGGTGCAACCGATTTGAACCTTTCGGTCACACCGAGTTTCAGTAACTGGTTGCAGTTATGAATCTCGGTGCCACCGAGTTGTTCCACTCGGTCACACCGACAGGGTCGGGCTATACATACCCAGGGGTCAAATTTTGGAAAACTTTCCGAACATCCTCGACCCGCACTTAGCCCGCTCTGCCTCCAGGGTCTCCGGATCGTCTTCCTCGTCGCCAGCCGCCTCCTGCCGCTGGTCTCCGCTGCCATCAATGGAAATCATTCCCGCCGTTGCCGCCGTAGTAAGTTCATCGCAGAACTAGGGTATGAACTTGATCACTGTGCTATCCCTATCTGATTCCTAGCACATTGTGTTCGCCATGTATCTTGCCACGATTGAGATCATTCTTATCCAGTCAAAACACTCCATAGTTTAGTCGTGAATTGAAAATTTAGGGTTAGGTTTCCGCCAAAACCATCTTGGACCCACCGAGTAGTGGAACTCGGTACCACCGATTCGGCTCAGGCCATTGCACATGAGATTCTTGGTCTGACCGAGAATTGAAAATCGGTGTGACTGAGTTCAGGACTTTGTGAAACCCTAGCAGTCTCGGTGCCACCAAACTGTGACTCGGTCTGACCGAGTTCACTAGTTTTGGGTCCAACAGCTGCTTCGGTATCCCCGAGTTTACAAATCGGTTGATCCAAAATGCTTTCTGTGGAAAACTAAAACTAAGTTTTTGACTCATTCTTTTGCAAAAACCTCTGTATTTTGTGATGCTCATCCACTCTACCTCATCTATAATCTATTCACAGGGTCAGCTGTCAGTGTTTGTATCATGTCTGATCAGAGTGACAGTCAGAACAAGGAAGAGGAGCAGGTTCACATGAGTGAGGGCACTAGTCCCTCTAGCAGTTCAGATGATGGTAGCAGGAGCACCCCGAGCAACTTACCCAAAGCTGCCACCAGGGCCAGAAAGAAGAAGACCTCTGAATCTGAGGATGAAGACTATGTGGCAGTTGAGGATGAGGCCACTTCCAAGAAGAAAGTGGTTAAGAAGGAATATAGCACTGCTGCTGCCACCAAGCCAGGCATGAAGCAAAAGGTTCCTGCAAAGAGAATTCCAATGTCTAAGGCCAGAGCATCTACTCAAGTCCCTTTGGGATCTGAACCCAAAGAGGCTGCTGCAGAAGGGAAGGAGAGGAAGGAGAGGATCAAAAAGACCACTTCTAGAGTGCTTGGGAGATCCTCAATCATGAGAGATTCTGAAGAGGAAGAGGAAGAAGAGGTTGCTGCACCAGCACCCAAGGCACAAAAGTTGATGGGTGATGCTATAAAGTCAGGGGCTGCAACATCAAAACCCAAAGAAGCACCCAAAGCAGCCTCCAAGCCCAAGAGTGCACCTAAGAGGAATACCAGGAGTATACCAGCTGCTGAGAAGAACAAGGCCCAAGTGCCCGAAGTTGCTGCTGATGAAGATGATGGACAAGTCCTGAGGAAGCTCAAACCCAAAATCCCAGATCACAATGATGCTCATCCAGTAGCTGAGAACATGAAGATAAGGAAGGACTCAGGTCTGAGGCTATGGAGAGAGTCAGATCCATATGCCACCAGGAGAAGGACTGCTGTTGATTACAGGTTCCACACAAAGGAACATCAGGATTTCTATGAGACAATCTTGTTGGACAAGAAGCCTATAGTGTGTGATATGAGGTGGGTCGACTGGACCTACATGAAGGAGAATGAAGAACACTATCCTGGAGTGTATGACAGCTTCAGTGCGTGTGGAGTTGCAGACTTTGTTGGGCAGAAGCTCACAAACTGGAATGATGAGCTCATTATGCAATTCTACTCCACAGCACATTTCTATACAGATGGCAGAATAGTTTGGATGTCTGAAGGAACGAGATACCAATCAACTATTGAGGAATGGGCCAATCTGATCAATACCCCAAAGGAAAGTGAAGATGACTTGGATGTTTATGCCAAGAAAAAGATGGATCACAATTCTATGTCACAGATGTACAAGGAGATCCCAGACAAAGCTCTTGAGACTTTCAAGTTTGGGTCAGTCCATTTTCTTCTGTCAGGACTGCCAACGATCAACTGGATCCTAAGGCACACTCTTTTGCCCAAGTCAGGTGACCACAACATGATCAGAGGGCATGCAATTAATTTGCTACACATATTTGATGTGCCACAGAAATTCAAGGTCATGAGCCTCATGGTTGAGACTATCAAGAGGACAGCAACAGACCAAAAGAGAAGTTGTGGATATGCCCCACAAATTCAGGAGTTGATTAACTCAAATATGGGCACAGGAAAATAGCTGTTGG
Organism: Triticum urartu; assembly: GCF_003073215.2. Taxonomy (NCBI): domain Eukaryota; kingdom Viridiplantae; phylum Streptophyta; class Magnoliopsida; order Poales; family Poaceae; genus Triticum; species Triticum urartu. The sequence goes on along the minus strand of NC_053025.1, from coordinate 64,696,345 downwards.
ATAAGGAACACTTTGTTCTCTATCCTGACTTTGAGGACAACCAAGTGGTTATGGATGAAGATGAACCATCCTCAGTACAAGCACAAGCCAAGAGAGAGAAGGCAAAAACATAAAAAGCTACAAAGATGCCAACCCAGGAGGAGGCATCTTAGTATCTTCTAAAAAGCAAGCAAGATCAGCTTGGCTACCTGATTGCATCCACTCTGAGGATTGAGAAAGGACTGTCCACCCTGACTCAAAACCAGGAGAGCTTGGAAAGAATCGTGGAGCAAAAATTCTATGACTTGGATGCGAAGGTAACTGAGATTCAGTCTGTTGTGGAGCAACTTCAAGATGACATGCAGGAGAGGAAGGGCAGAACAACCAATGATGCATTTGCCAGAGTGCCTCGAGCTCAGAGATCAGCTGCAGTGCCTGTTGTAGACACTAGAGCCACTTCATCTGCACCAGCTACAACTTCAGTGCCACCAGCTCCAGCACCAATTCCTTCAGCTCCATCCACATCAACTGAAGTCTTTGTCCAAGGAGCCATCTCTACACCACCAACTGAAGACCAATCTTGAGAGACGTTTTAGTGCTATGCATTTTCTATGAACTTTTTGGTAACTTGTTGCCAAAGGGGGAGAAACATGTATAGATCATAGGCTTCGAGAGAGAGCGTTGCTTTTTATTCTCTCTTGCTTTGGTGGTTGAACTTTGTTTGTCTTTTGATTGCTTGAGATACTATGCTATTATCTGTGAGACATTGATGATCATGTGGTTGATCATAAGCTACACTTATGTTTGTTAGATGATATTATCTTACTTATCCTTATATGATCATTCACTTTGCTTGGTGATGAGTGCATGTATTCAATCTTTATTATTTTGAGCGCTCCACCAAGATGTATGTGACATGGAAGAGTAACCCACGATCCAAACTCATTGTGCATTTGCACTCCAAAGCAAATCTTAAGATATGCACAAATTTAGGGGGAGCTCTTGCTTTTCACATACTTCTCAAAGCGACAATATCTTTCACTCTTATTATCATTTGTCGAAGCTTTGATCTATATGTTGTCATCAATTACCAAAAAGGGGGAGATTGAAAGTGCAACTATCCCTGGGTGGTTTTGGTAATTCCTAACAACATATAGCTCATTGAGCTAACATTATTCCAAGATTAATATTTCAGGAAAAGCTCAATGAATGGCATGGCATGGATGAGGAAATTGGATCCCTCAAAATTCTAAGGACAAAAAGTTTGGCTCAAGCTTGAAGCTCAAGACTCTACATTTTATATTTTAGTGATCGAAGATCACAGTGAGTCTATAGGAAAATCCAATACTATCAAGGAGGGATGAGGTGTTTCTTAATGGCTTGCTTGCTCAAAATGCTTAGTGATATGCTCCAAAATCCTCAACTACCTTCCCACATCCACATATGACCTAAACCAAAAGTCAAACTCGGCCCCACCGATTCTTTCTATCCTGCGCCACCGAGTTTCAAATGTCATAGCCACTGCCACACACCCTAGGCAAATCGGTTTCACCGATAGGGATCTCGGTCTCACCGAGATGGGATTGTAATCTCTCTGTTTCCCTTCGTAATGTTTCGGTCTTACCAAGATGAGCGATCGGTCCCACTGAGATTGCAATGTAAACTCTCTGTTTCCCTTTTGTAACATTTCAGTCTCACCGAGATGAGCGAATCGGTCCCACCGAGTTTACCTGACCAACTCTCTGGTTAGCTTATTACCAAAATCGGTCCCACCGAGTTTGTGTAATCGGTCACACCGAGATTGTGTAATCGGTCACACCGAGATTATGTTATGCCCTAACCCTAACCATATCGGTCCTACCGAGTTGCATCTCAGTCCCACCGAAAATCCTAACGGTCACTAGGTTTGCTGAATCGGTCCGACCGAGTTTAACCATTCGGTCCCACCGAGTTTGGCAAATTGTGTGTAACGGTTAGATTTTGTGTGGAGGCTATATATACCCCTCCACCCACTCTTCATTCGTGGAGAAAGCCATCAGAACATACCTACACTTCCAATACACATTTTCTGAGAGAGAACCACCTACACTTGTGTTGAGGTCAAGATATTCCATTCCCAACCATATGAATCTTGATCTCTAGCCTTCCCCAAGTTGCTTTCCACTCAAATCTTCTTTCCACCAAATCCAGATCCTGTGAGAGAGAGTTGAGTGTTGGGGAGACTATATTTGAAGCACAAGAGCAAGGAGTTCATTCATCAACACACCATTTGTTACTTCTTGGAGAGTGGTGTCTTCTAGATTGGCTAGGTGTCACCTTGGGGAGCCTCCACAAGATTGTGGAGTTGAACCAAGGAGTTTGTAAGGGCAAGGAGATCGCCTACTCGTGAAGATCTACCGCTAGTGAGGACAAGTCCTTCGGTGGCGCGAACGACTGTGATGGAATAGACAAGGTTGCTTCTTCGTGACCCTTCGTGGGTGGAGCCCTCCGTGGGACTCGCGCAACCGTTACCCTCCGTGGGTTGAAGTCTCCATCAAACGTGGATGTACGATTAGCACCACCTATCGGGAAACCACGACAAAAACATCCGGTTGTCTCCAATTGCGTTTGAATCCTCCAAACCCTTCCCTTTACATTCTTGTGCAAGTTGCATGGCTTTACTTTCGCTGATCATATACTCTTTTGCATGCTTGCTTGAATTGTATGGAGATTGCTTGACTTGTGCTAAGATAGCTAAAATCTGCCAAGAACTAAAATTGGGAAAAGGCTAGATTTTTATTTGGTCAAGTAGTCCAATCACCCTCCCTCTAGACATACTTTCGATCCTACAGCGTGAGGACAGCGTCGGTGAGGTCGCGGCAGCTAAGCGCTTCATCGCCGGCGTCGTCGAGGGCTAGCGGTGGCGCCAGGGTTTGTGCGAGAGTGGAAGAAGACATAATGACTGGGGTGAGGCATGTATTTATAGGGACAGGGATGGCACAATGTTATTACACAGGTGCCCCTGGCGGTTCACATCTGAAGGACACGTGGCTATCATGCAACACATTGGAGGTTGTTCCACGTTCCCACACACGCCTGGATTGTCGGGTGGTCGTTCCCACTTCTCCGGGTTTCATGTGGAAGAATTTAGCATTGAAAACGGATTAATGTTTGTCTCTGTGTCTTCTGCTGACAAGGACGCAGAGAAGACATTTTGACAGTGTCAATAGAATGCATATGATTTGGATAGATAGACTTAAGAAGAAGCATAGAGGGGTTAGGATCCGATCACATTCACTTAGTTAAAAAGATTCAGCAAGAAGCCATAGCTATAAGTGAATGCTGTAGAGGACAGAAACCAAATCAGCACATTGAAGATAAACATGAAGCTGTGTTAACATTGAAGACAAACAGAAAGCGAAGACTTTGCAAATGTAACGCCATGTGAAAAACACTTCTAAGGGAAGAGTTTGGTGGTGGCATTACCCACCGTATAGGAAGTATTAGACCCAGACACGGCGCACAATTATCGTGGCGCTCCGAAGTCAAATTCCACGTTAATGTATTCACACTCAGAATGCAAGTCTTCATTGATTGAAAACATACGTTACTTTGTGTGTTGCACATCTAAGTCATCAACATGCACAAGTGTTAGGATGTGTGCCTGATCACAGGACATTTGATGATTCCAAGACGTCAGTGCTCATGGTGAAGACGAAGGTGACATGGAAGTAGTCGACGTAGAGGAAGTAGTCGAACAGAGGCGAGCAGTCGCATAGGAGACACTCCCCAAAAACCTAATCGCCTCTCTCCCATACAGGATCTGGAGAAGCGGGGTTTTGGAGGCATGCTCTCCCGTACAGGATCTGGAGCAGGGTTTCGGAGGCCTGCTCTCCCGTACAGGATGTGGAGAAGCTGGGTTTCAGAGGCCTGCTCTTCCATCAGCCGTGTACGCGGTAGACGGGATGGGATCACCGAAGGCAGCAGCAGTGAAAGGAACGACCAGGGAGCAGTGGAGGCGTGAAGTGTTGTGTCTGGCTGAGCTGCGATGCCTCATATATATAGCCAGTCAGGTACAGACATTTCATCTCCACAATAAAATGTATTTATTATGGATGTTTCCATTTCCGCAATGAATAGGATCTCTCATATTCATTTTGTGTCTGTAATGGACTCTCCAATTTTTGACGGGTAAAACATTGCATCGGCTTGGCTCATTTCCGCAACCCGCAACCCACGGCACGCGCGCATCGTGATGAGGCGAGGAGGAGCGCGTGTGTGGAACATCTCTCCTTTCTTCACACCAACTCATACTAGTGGGAGAAGAGCTCACCTTATAAGTTGGTGTACATCTCTCTCAACAAGCCATGTGGGACTAAACTTCCCACCACTCCCTTGACAGCATGGGCCCTTAGGGATTTTCTGAAATTGTTAAACGGGCCTATAGCCCAACTAATATTCAGCAATCCTCCACCAGATCCCGAAGGCCCATGGTGTTGTCCTCTGTTCCAAACTGTTTTGATATACCAGTATTTTCAGTGGAGACCCGTTAAGGTTGAATATCCACCTAGAAGAAATAGCTACACCCCTCAACAACCGAACAATGGACTAGGCCTTGAATTGTCAATTTGGCGTGAAGGAGTTTCACCAAGTGTCTTACCAGTACTAGGTTGTCGAAGGCTGACCCCTCGGGTGGAGCATATTGGTCACTCCTGGCCTGTTCATGAACTTACTAGAGATCACCCTAATCTCATAAACTGTGACCAGTAGTCAGGCTCATATAGGTGTGTTCCTCCAAAGATCGCTCTGTAGGATAGCATCTTGCTTTTACAAGACTTGGAACACATTAAGACAAAAGTCATCCTGCCATACAGTTACCGAGAGTTGTGCATCTCCAACGGAGTGGGTTAGTTAAAATACTCTCCTCAGTTAACCACTAGCTTGTTTTCTCAGGTCCTACTTCACGAGATCTCTGATCACATAGGTTGGGTTACTACCATGGCAACTCATGTGGGTCTCATACCCATCTCCCTCGATGCATTATCTATCACAACACGTGATAGCCCTTTTGTAAAGGGATCCATCAGATTCTTAGCCGTTTGGACATACTCCAATGCTATCACTCAGGAGTTTCTTAGTTTTTTGACAGCTTTTAATCTCATTCTTATGTGTTTGTTGGACTTCATGTTCTCCTTAGAACTCTTCACCTTAGTGATGACAGTCTGATTGTCACAGTTCATAAGGATAGCCAGAACCAGTTTATCAACCAATGTCAAGTCCATCAAAACATCTCGAAGCCATCCTGCTTCGACACCAGATGTGTCTAATGCTGTTAATTCTTCTTACATTGTCGATCTCGTTAAGATCGTTTGTTTGCAAGACTTCCAGGAAACAATGCCACCTCCAAGAGTAAACATATACCCAGTTGTGGCCTTCATCTCATCAGCATCAGAGATCCAATTCGCGTCACTATACCCTTCAAGTATCGACGGGTATCCGGTATAGTGAAGCCCATAATTCATAGTACCCTTCAGATAGCGCATAACTCTTTCAACAGCACGCCAATGTACATCACCCGGTTTTGAAGCAAACTGACTCAGTTTGCTCACAGCAAAAGCGATGTCAGGCCTCGTAGCGCTCGCTAGGTACATAAGTGAACCAATGATTTGAGAGTATCTTAATTGATCTATAGCCGTGCCGTTAGACTTTCGAATCAACACGCTAGGATCATATGGTGTTTGAGATGGCGTGCAGTCCGCATATCCAAAATGACTCAACACCTTCTCAACATAATGGGATTGCAGAAGTGTAATCCCACCCTCATTATCTCTCAGTAGCTTGATGTTCAAGATAACATCAGCCACACCAAGGTCTTTCATCTCAAAGTTCTGAGATAGAAACGACTTGACCTCCTCAATGACTTTGAGGTTGGTTCCAAATATCAGTATGTCGTCAACATACAAGCATAGTATAACTCCTTCGCCCCCACCATGGCGATAGTATACACATTTGTCAGCTTCATTAACAATGAAACCAACAGATGTTAGAGTTGTCTTAAACTTATCATGCCATTGCTTAGGTGCTTGTTTCAGGCCATACAAAGATTCCAGCAACCTACACACTTTTCTTTCCTGACCATCTATCACAAAGCCATCTGGCTGTTGCATGTAGATTTCCTCGTTTAGCTCTCCATTCAGGAAAGACGATTTAACATCCATTTGGTGGACAAGAAGACCATGCGAGGCCGCCAACGAGAGTAATACTCGAATGGTGGTCAGTTTGGCCACAGATGAATAAGTATCAAAGAAATCTTCCTCTTCTTTCTGGTCATAGCCCTTGGCCACAAGCCTATCCTTGTACTTTTCAATCGTACCATCGGGCCTACGCTTCTTTTTGAACACCCATTTACATCCCAATGGTTTACAGCCATAGGGGCATTCAGTGATTTCCCATGTCCCGTTAGCCATGATGGAGTCCATCTCGCTACGGACCGCTTCTTTCCAGTAGTCAGCATCCGGAGATGCATAAGCTTCAGAAATAGAAGTGGGAGTATCATCCATAGGGTATGCAAGGAAATCATCACCAAAAGACTTTGCAGTCCTCTATCTCTTGCCCCTACCAAGAGTCTCCTTGTCATCCTCCTCAGGATTTCCATCATGTTTCTATTCATAATATTCCATCGAAATGGCAGGCTCAGGAGTCTCATCAGATTCCAACCTAGAAGTGCTTTGCATATCTCTCATAGGAAAAATATCCTCAAAGAATGTAGCATCTTTAGTCTCCATAATCATACCGACCTTCACGCCAGGTACCTCAGATTTCACTACCAGAAATCTATAGCCGATGCTATTCTTAGCATAGCCCAAATTAACGCAGTCCACGGTCTTTGGTCCAACCTTACGCTTTTTGGGGATTGGCACATTGACTTTCGCCAAGCAACCCCAAGTACGTAAGTATGAGAGTGTCGTTCTTCTCTTTTTCCATTTTCCATAGGGAGTGATCTCATTGTCTTTTGTCGGAACTTTATTCAGGACATGACATGATGTCAATATAGCCTCCCCCCACCATGCCTTGGATAAACCCGATGCATCTAACATGGCATTAACCAAATATGTTAGAGTACGGTTTTTTCGTTCGGCAACCCCATTTGACTGAGGTGAATAGGGAGGCGTCCTCTCATGAATAATTTTGTGTTCTGCACAGAAATAATCAAACTCATTAGACAAATACTCTCCACCATGATCTGACCGGACTCGTTTTATTTTCTTTTCAAGTTGATTCTCAACTTCTGCCTTATAGATTTTAAAGTAGTGTAGAGCCTCATCTTTAGTGTTTCTTTAGTGTTTACAAGATATACATAGCAATATCTAGTAGAATCATCTATCAGTGTCATGAAGTATCTTTTTCCACCTTTAGTCAATACACCATTCATCTCACAAAGATCAGAATGTATGAGTTCTAACGGTGCCAAACGTCTCTCCTCCGCGGCCTTATGGGGCTTGCGAGGTTGCTTTGCTTGCACACACGAATGGCACTTAGAACCTTTGGCTAAAGTGAAATTTGGGATTAAATTCAATTTTGCTAACCGCGTCATACTACCAAAACCAATATGACAAAGACGTGAATGCCAAACTTTATTTTCATTAACACTCAAATGAATATTGTTCACGACTTTATTACAAAAATAAGCGAGGGAAAAGCGGAACAGACCTCCGCATTCATAACCTTTTCCAACAAACAGTCCATATTTCGCAACAACTACTTTATTAGACTCGAATACCAACTTAAACCCTTCTCTACATAGAAGGGAACCACTAACGAGATTCTTCTTGATGGCGGGGACATGCTGCACATTCTTTAGTTGCACGATCCTGCTAGAAGTAAACTTCAGATCAACCATGCCAACACCATGAACAGAAGCACTCGCGCCGTTCCCCATCAGTACGGACCCGTTCCTTGTGGCCTGATAAGAAGAAAACAATGAAATGTCAGCACACACATGAATATTTGCACCTATGTCAATCCACCAATCGGTAGACTGACAAACTGAAAATACAGTAAACAAATTACCGTACCCAGATGGACCACTCTCATCGTTGCTCACAATCATGTTGACAGTCTTGGAGTCCTGTCCTGGCTTCTTGGCTTCTTGAACTTGTTTAGGCACTTGGCAAACCAATGTTCATCTGAACCACAAGTGAAACAACCACCCTTCTTCTTATCTTTCTTGAAGGTCTTCTTGCCCTTCTTCTTAAACTCGGTATTCTGTTGGACACCAGTCTTCCCCTTGGGCTTGTGGGGGTTGAAGTTCTTCTGCACCACATTGGTGACAGAGGTCCCTTCAGTCCCTTTTCCGTGCGAGTCCTTTGCCCTCGAATTCTGCTCGACACTCAGATGGCCAATGACATCCTCAACTGAGAATCCATGCCTCTGATGTTTTAGAGTAGTGGCAAAGTTCCTCCAGGAATTGGGTAACTTAGCGATAATGCAACCCGCGACAAATTTGCCCGGTAGCACACACTTGAGAAGCTCAAGCTCCTTAGCAATGCACTGTATCTCATGAGCCTGTTCTGATAGAGAACGGTTTTCGACCATTTTGTAATCGTGGAACTGCTCCATAATATACATCTCGCTCCCAGCATCCATTGCGTTGAATTTAGATTCGAGCGCCTCCCACAAGTCCTTGGCAGCCTGCATATGTAAGTATGCATCAACCAGCTTATCTCCGATCATGCTTAGAACGCATCCAACAAAGACGATGGTGGCCTCCCTGAATGCCTTCTCCTGTTCAGGAGTGATTGTTCCCATGGGAGTAACACCGGCGACACAAAATACGTTCATCGCCGTGAGCCATAAGACGGTTTTGGTCTACCAACGCTCAAAGTACGTCCCCGTAAACGGGGCTGGTTTCAGTGCAGCAGCAAAACCATGGATCGAAAATTGCCTACACAGATTAGGTTTTTGGATTGTTGAGAAATTAAGAAATTGTTTGATTAATTTAATCCAGTAATAAATCATGAACATGACATAGGCAGTGCTAATGATATACTGAATTTTGATGATGTACGCATGTACTAGGAAGATAGTAGAAACATCTACGCAAACCACTAGTACTGCACACAGGAGCAGGGTAAATGTGTTATACCCTCCAGTAGGCCAGTCGGTTGTAGCAGCAGAGGAGGCATTGGCCTCATCGGCGATCCTCTTGTCACCAGCAGCCTTCTTGGTAGCCACGTGATCGGCGTCAGTGCTCATGGTGAAGACGAAGGTGACGCAAAAGTAGTCGACGTAGAGGAAGTAGTCGAACAGAGGCAAGCAGTTGCGTAGGAGATGCTCCCCAAAAATCTAATCGCCTCTCTCCCATACAAGATCTGGAGAAGTGGGGTTTCGGAGGCCTGCTCTCCCGTCAACCGTGTACGCGGTAGACGGGCTGTGATCACCGACGGCAGCAATGAAAGGAACGACCAGGGAGCAGTGGAGGTGTGAAGTGTTGTGTCTCTGGCTGAGCTGCGATGCCTCATATATATAGCCAGTTGGGTAGGAGAATGGTCTAGCAATAAACAGTTTAATTATAGATATGACGTCTCATATTCATTTCGTGTCTATAATGGACTCCCCAATTTTTGACCGGCAAAACATTGCATCGGCTCGGCTCATTCCCGCAACCCGCGGTGCGTGCGTCGTCGTGACGAGGCGTGGCGAGGCGGGCGACGAAGGAGGAGCGCGCGTATGGAACACCTCTCCTTCCATCACACCAACTCATACTAGTGGGAGAAGAGCTCACCTTATAATTTGGTGTACATCTCTCTCAACTAGCCATGCGGGACTAAACTTCCCACCACTCCCTTGGCAGCATGGGCCCTTAGGGATTTTCTGAAATTGTTAAATGGGCCTATAGCCCAACTAATATTTAGCAGTTTCAAGATGCTTTTGTAACAAGGATCATGTTGCAAATGCAACAATGATCTTGTTGTAGTGATGAGACCACACGATGAGCAGATCGGATGGCTCACGACGTGTAGTAGGACCCATTTGGGAATCCTTTTGAGACTAGAGACTTGCCTTGGGTGACTGGTGCTTTGTTGTTGTTGTTGTTCTTCTTCTTCTTCGCTTACCCCGCTCTCTTTCCTTTTGGCCTCCCTCTATCGATAGCTTCGGCGGTCAGAGAGGTGGGGAGAGGGACCCAATCTTGATAGTATGGATATTAGATTAGGTAGCTTCTCAAATAAAACCGGTTTTGGTTAAGATATTCCACTTCTTACTGGCCTTACTGCGGTCATAGTGTCCAAAGTATTCGTAGCCAGAGTTGGCTTTCTAGTCGGATATGAACCCTTGCTTCATGCCATCTCAGATCTAGAGTTCCCCTCTTTGGCCAATGTGATTCTCTCTAGCTGCAATGGAAGCAGGGGAAAGAGGGAAGGCAGAAGATGGAGGCTCTAACAAGCTGTAAATATGTTTCCCTCCTAGAACTCATCAATTTCATCGCGCCTGTTAAAACCTTGGTGCCTGCCTGAGTGCCCCTTCTTTCAGGGATGATCTCATTTGGGTAGTTGGCAACCGGCCCCTGACGCGTGACAATTGTATTCTCTAGTCTAATGGTGACATTATGGAGTTGCCAACTCCAATTATCCCCCCCATACACTGGTGAATAAAAGCCTATAGAGGAACAATATTAGTGGTGCACCCAAAAAGAGCCACATCACTGGTATGTGCCCAAAATACCAGTGGCGTGCGTCAAACGACCCACGTCACTAATAACGTGCTACTAGTGGCGGCCACAGAATACGCACACCACTAGTATGTTATAGGGGAACATGCTACGTAAAACAAAACAAAAACATGCGCAAGAACCAACCAAGATCACTCTCGAGGTGTAGGTAATGAAATCATACCAACGGTCACCTCAACGCAACGGGAAGAAGAGTAGATGTTATTGAAGACTACTGACTCCTGTGGCTAGGTTATAACTCTTGGCCACGAGAGTTTCTCCTCCAAGAAGGTCTTCCCGATCTATCATCGAAGTGGACGAAGCCTTCAAGGTATCGACGCGTCCTAGAACGATGACGCCGGAGTCAAAATTTGACCAGCACTTCGTGGCTACGGGGAAGGACAAGAGGAGGAGGAAGAAGAAGAAGAAGAAGAAGCGAGACAATGTGCTCTAGATGGGAGATAGGGGATTGGCCAAGGGCTTCTTGTGCCTTTGATGCGCCCCTACATTTGTTTGTATAGAGGTGTAGGAGGAAGCTGGCCGACCATGGGTGCCATGCCTTGGCACCTACGGAAGGGGAGTCACCAAGACCTGTAGGTTGGCTTGTCCCCCAAGCACGGGGGGGGGGGGGTGAAAGTGCTAGTTATCGACTAGAGGGGGGATGAATAGGCGATTTTTATGAAATTCTTCAAAACATGGGGGCTTTGAAGACAAACAATAGAAATGAACATATTGATATGCAGTGGAAGGTAGACTACACTAGACAGGCCATAGTCAAGTAAGCAATGAAGTGAAAGCACGAAGACTATCAATAGCTAGGTAGTAAGGATCGGGATGGAAGACAGTATGAAGCCAAAAAGTAAACAGTCTTCACCCAGTGAAGTCAATCAGATCATATAGGCTAGCAAACTGTAAAGTAAAGGGAAGTGAAGAATAGAACCAGTAGCTTGGTGAAGACAAGGATTTGGTAGACCAGTTTCAGTTGCTGTGACAACTGTACGTCTGGTTAGGGAGGCTGAGATTTAACTCAGAAGACCGCGTCTTCACCTTATTCCCCTTGAGCTAAGGACACACAGTCCCTGCCCAATCACTCTGGTAAGTCTTCAAGGTAGACTTACAAACCTTCACTGACTTCGTTCATCGGCAATCCACAATGACTCTTGGATGCTTAGAACACGACGCCTAGCCGGCTAGAGGATTCACAGTCCCCAAGTGTAACAAGTCTTCAGATCACACGGACAGAAAGACTTCAGTGATGCCTAACACTCTTTGGCTCTGGGTGTATAGGGCTTTGTCCTCGCAAGGATCTCTCTCTCAAATGCTTTGGATGTGGGTTGCTCTCAAACGACAAAAGCCGTGCACTAACTCTGAGCGGCCACCGATTTATGGTGTAGGGGGTGGGCTACTTATAGCTAGGAGGCAACCCGACCTGATTTGTCCAAAATGACCCTGGGTCACTAAGGAACTGACACGTGTCCAATGGTCAGATTTCAGACACATGCGGCAGGTTGACTTGGGCTACAAGTACAGTTGACTCATCCAGCTCTGGATAAGATTTGCTCTCATTGTCTTCGCTCGAAGACATAGGATTTGGTTGAGCATCACATCAGTCACTCTGACTTTGTTCACTTGGACCCCACTTAACAGTATGGTGGTTCCTATTACTCAACAAAGAAGAAAAGGAAACTATGAAACAACTATGTCTTCACACTCCATAGTCTTCACGTGGATGTCTTCTCATGTCATAATCTTCAGTGTGAACATCTTCACAAACCACCATTGTCTTCAATGTCTTCACACATTTTTAGGGCTCATCTCTAATAGGTAAACTGAATCAACAAGGGACTACTACCTGTGTTATCCTGCAATTCTCACAAACACATTAGTCCCTTAACCAAGTTTGTCGTCAATACTCCAAAACCAACTAAGGGTGGCACTAGATGCACTTACAATCTCCCCCTTTTTGGCGATTGATGAAAAACCGGTTGAAGTATTCAACGGGGATAAAAGTATGTGAAATTTGAAGGATGGAGGTATTGTCTTCATAAGTAGCAAAGGCTTCCCCTGAAGATGTGCATATAAGTTGTTTGCTTTTGAATGCAAATGCACATGGCAGGTTTTACTTTGTGGAGATCCTCTTCAACTTATGAAGACAATCACTACAAAAAAAGACACATCCGTGACATTTTGGGCCGAATGAATTTTTTTTCTGTCATACATATGACACTTCTATGACGATAATTGTGACAAAACCCGGTATCATCATAGATGTGGTGGGATCCTACTTCTATGACAAAAAATCATGACAGAAAATGGGCTTTTTGTCCTGGGCGGGCCGGAGACGCAGCTGCATGACATTCTTTGGGCCGTCCATGACGGAAAAAACCGTGGTAGAAGCAAGGGCGAGGAAAATTTCGGGGAGTTCCCGATTACGGTGGGAGGTCGGGGGCCGAGCGATGCGCGTTTATCTCGTACACGTACGCGCGTGTGTGTGAGGCGTTGGCTCTAACTGAACCTGAGCGAGGCGTTGGGCTCTAACTGAACCCGAGCGATTGCACTGCAGGCTACGCGTTACTGAACCCGAGCGATCGATCGATTGCTGTTAACTGAACCCGATCGAGCGATTCCTTCACTACTGCTGCTAACTGAAGCCGATCGATGCTGCCTCTGGATGAACAATGAGCGCTGCGGGGGGGGGGGGGGTGGTGAACAGTTCTTGGTGGGGGTGGATGAACAGGACCCCGATCAATCGAGTCGGTTGGGGCTGGATGAACAGGACCCCGTGGAGGGCTGGATGAACAGGACCACCCCGTGGAGGGCAGGATGAACAGTAGACGGTGGAGGGCAGGATGAACAGTAGCTCGTGGAGGGGTGGTTGAACAGGAGCCCGTGGAGAGGGCTGGTTGAACAGTAGCCGGTGGAGTAGCGCGCGGTGGAGGCTGGATGAACAGGAGCCCGTGGATGAACAGTCGCAGGTGGAGGCTGGAGGAGGTCGACGGTGGATGAATAGTAGCTCGTGGAGGCTGGAGGGGGTCAACGGTGGAGATGAACAGTATCCCGTGGAGTCCCGTTTTGCGGTACGCCACACCCCTCCCGATGAACAGTACCCCTGCTTCGACCGTAGGAGGTCCGTTTCGTCCGTTTTGCGGTACGCCACACCCTCCCAATGAACAGGACCCCTGTTTCGACCGTAGGAGGTCCGTTTCCTCCGTTTTGCGGTATGCCAGACCCCTCCCGATCAACAGGATCCCGTTTCGAACGTGGCCGGTCGAACACAAGGCTGTTTCCTCCATTCTGCGGTACGCTAGGCCTCGTTTCCATCGCCTGTTTCGTCCAAGCCCTCCCGATGAACATGACACATTCCGTTGCCTCCCCATGAACACGACGCATTTCGTTGCCTCCCCATGAACACAACGACGACACTGTTTCTCCGTTCCGACCCAGCCATGTACACGAGCCCTAGCCGTACGTATGCGGGAGTAGGCGTTCAAGACCCCGCCCGTATGTATACATACGTGGCCGTATTTTCTTTCTTGCACCCTGGCCGCTGTACGTACGTGTACATGCTACGTGCGCGCCTCTACTACGACACGTGTGCGCCTCTACATCGACCAGTATATATGTACGTACACGTTCGCGACCAGAATGACAATGCTACGTACGCTTCGACCAGGTGGGTCCCGACTGTCAGGCACTTCCTTGCGTGCGAAGATGTAGCTGGTGGGTCCCAGCAGTCAGGGGTAAACGTTTTTTCGCGAAATACGATGGCCTGTCCAGTGGGTCCCCGCTGTTAGGTGGAGGAATAATTATTTTGCGCGTAATAAGGAGGCACTTCCTTGCTGCGGCCGTGGACCCAGCTGTCAGCGTCTCCATGCACAGTACTCTTCCGATGGAAGTTGTTCATTGACCACATTGACCACGCTGCGCCGATAGAACCTCGGCGGTGGACGACAGCGAGGCCTAGGAAGGGGAAGACACGGAGCCGGGGAAGATGCGGCAGTGGAAGCCTGCGCGGAGAGGAGTACAAGGGTTCACTGGTTCGGCTGCGGTGTGAGGTTGCCGTCGTCGCAGGGCCTGGCTAGCGGTGGGAATAGTAGGGGGCGGTGAGGCCTCCGCGGCAGCAGAGCCGGCCATGGGAGGCAGGAGCATGCGGCACGACCGGCGCTGCTTTGGGCGGCTGGAGCAAGAAGACCAGAGGTTGAAGAAGCACTACGGCCGTTGGATGGAAATCGTACGGTCACTGGAGCTAGAATCGTTCATATTGACTAAGTTGACAAAGCCCTTCGTCCCTGTCAACTTAGTAGGCCCACAAGTCAGCCTCCCACCAAGGTGGGTCCCAGCTAGCCGGGGGAGTATTCATTTTTTTGTGCGTAATAAGGAGGCACTTCCGCTGGGTCCGAGCTGATAGCGGGGGGAACGTTTTTTTCGCGAAATACGGTGGCCCGTCCGGTGGGTCCCAGCAGTCAGGGGGAAACGATTTTTTTCGGAAAATACTGGTGGCCTGTTCGGTGGGTCCCCGCTGTCAGGTGGAGGAATAATTATTTTGCGCGTAATAAGGAGGCACTCCCTTGCTCCGGCCGTGGACCCAGCTGTCAGCGTCTCCATGCATAGTACTCTTCCGATGGAAGTCGTTGACCTCATTGACCATGCCGCGCTGAGAGCACCACGGCGGTGGACGACGGCGAGGCCTAGGAAGGGGACGACGCGGAGCCGGGGAAGACGCGACAGTGGAAGCCCGCGCGGAGAGGAGTACGAGGGTTCACTGGTTCGGCTGCGGTGTGAGGCTGCCGTCGCCACAGGGCTTGGCCAGCGGTGGGAATAGTAGGGGGCGGTGAGGCCTCCGCGGCAGCACAGCCGGCCACGGGAGGCAGGAGCATGCGGCACGACCGGCGCTGCTTTGGGCGGCTGGAGCAAGAAGACCAGAGGTTGAACAAGCACTACGGCCGTTGGATGGACATCGTACGGTCACTGGAGCTAGAATCATTCATATTGACTAAGTTGACAAAGCCCTTCGTCCCCATCAACTTAGTAGGCCACAAGTTAGCCTCCCACCAAGGTGGGTCCCAGCTAGCCGGGGGAGTATTCATTTTTTTGTGCGTAATAAGGAGGCACCTCCGGTGGGTCCGAGCTGACAGCGGGGGGAACGTTTTTTCGCGAAATACGGTGGCCCGTCCGGTGGGTCCCAGCAGTCAGGGGGAAACGATTTTTTTCGCAAAATACTGGTGGCCCGTCCGGTGGGTCCCCGCTGTCAGGTGGAGGAATAATTATTTTGCGCGTAATAAGGAGGCACTTCCTTGTTGCGGCCGTGGACCCAGCTGTCAACATCTCCACACACAGTACTCTTCCGATGGAAGTCAGTCGTTGACCACATTGACCACGCCACGCCGAGAGCACCACGGCGGTGGACGACGGTGAGGCCTAGGAAGGGGACGACGCGGAGCCGGGGAAGACGCGGCAGTGGAAGCCTGCGCGGAGAGGAGTATGAGGGTTCACTGGTTCGACTGCGGTGTGAGGCTGCCGTCGCCGCAGGGCCTGGCCAGCGGTGGGAATAGTAGGGGGCGGTGAGGCCTCCGCAGTAGCACAGCCGGCCACGGGAGGCAGGAGCATGCGGCACGACTGGCGCTGCTTTGGGCGGCTGGAGCAAGAAGACCAAAGGTTGAAGAAGCACTACGGCCGTTGGATGGACATCGTACGGTCACTGGAGCTAGAATCGTTCATATTGACTAAGTTGACAACGCCCTTCGTCCCCGTCAACTTAGTAGGCCCACAAGTCAGCCTCCCACCAAGGTGGGTCCCAGCTAGCCGGGGGAGTATTCATTTTTTTGTGCATAATAAGGAGGCACTTCCGGTGGGTCCGAGCTGACAGCGGGGGGAAAGTTTTTTTCACGAAATACGGTGGCCCGTCCGGTGGGTCCCAACAGTCAGGGGGAAACGATTTTTTTCACAAAATACTAGTGGCCCGTCCGGTGGGTCCCTGCTGTCAAGTGGAGGAATAATTATTTTCTGGGTAATAAGGAGGCACTTCCTTGCGGCTGCCGTGGACCCAGCTGTCAGCCTCTCCATGTATAGTACTCTTCCGATGGAAGTCGGTCGTTGACCACATTGACCATGCTGCGCTGAAAGCACCACGGCGGTGGACGACGGTGAGGCATGGGAAGGGGACGACGCGGAGCCGGGGAATACGCGGCAGTGGATGCCCACCGGAGAGGAGTACGAGCGTTCACCGGTTCGACTGCGGAGTGAGGCTGCCATTGCCGCAAAATAACAGGGGGTGTGGGTGAGTAGAGGGATGCCCTGGCTAGCGGTGGGAGTAATAGGGGGCGCTGAGTCCTGCGCGGCAGCACAGCCGGCCACGGGAGGCGGGAGTAGGCGGTCCCGCCGGCGCTGCTTTGGCGGCTGGAGCAAGAAGATCAGAGATTGAAGAAACACGACGGTCGTTGGATTGACATCCAACGGTTACGTCTACTAGAATCGTTTGTTGACGTATATAATAACTAAAAAAATCTTGCATACGCGTCAACTAAACAGGCCCACAAGTCAGACCACTCCCTCTTTTTTTAATAATTTATATATAGCTCATGGCAACTTCTTATGCAATTTATTGCAGTCGTTTTTTTTGGTTGGCCAGGGCCAATTTCTCATATTTATGTGGGTTCCAAACTATTTTTAATACCGAAATGTCCAGCCAGATTTAAAGTACTTTGAAGATATATTTAAATTAGGTTAATGCCCGGTGAAATAGGAATCTGAAAATGTAATAAAATTCAGAAATTATAAAGTAATTGCCAATTTGTCATCTGTTTTTATATTTACAACCCATTTCATATTACTTTCAAGATTTGCAGGCGTCTTGAAAGAGTTGCAGCCCATCAGGGCATAGAAAAATAAGTAGGCCTGGATTGGGTATTCTTCAGAAAAAATAAACAAGGCTCATTTTCACAAAGAAAAAATAGCTGGGCTGGTCACATGGTGAACATAAAATATAAGCCTGGGCTAGACGGGCCACAACCCAGTTCAAACCCTGCTTCGTCTCAACAATACCAAACAAAAAAAATACTGCTCGAGTAGCTACGTCCCAGGTGTCAGTCGATCTTGTGCTGTTCTCTTGTCTATTGACTATATACGCTCCCAATGTCGTGGGTCCCAGATCTCAGGATAACACTAGGAGGAAGCATTTTATTTTTCCATAAGCTGACGTGGTGGGCCCCTACTGTCATCCTCTCCATGTACTTCTGTCGATTCCTGTTGTTTGTTGACCATGTTGACAACGCGAGAGGGCGGCGCCTCGGCGAGCGCACCAAAGCGTGCGGAGGACGTCGGCGTTAATGATTTAGGAGACGGTGGGGCGGCGATGCGTGCGCTGAGGCGCAGCCAGCCGTGGGAGGCGGAAGCAGGCGGCCCCGCCGGCGCTGGTTTGGTTTTGGCAGCTGGAGGAAGACAGGACTGAAGAAACACGACAGACTGTAAAAGCAGCAGGAGTACTTAACAACCTTAACTGAAACCAGCAGGGGCACTTAACAACCAAAGCTAAAAGCAGTATGAGTACTTATACAGGTTCAACCGTACAAAGCACGCCTCGAACAGTGCTACTTTTCCTACAGTTAACCAAGGGTGAGGCCGCCAAGCCCCAGGACAAGGCCCAGGCGCCACCCCGCGCATCCACAACCTTCTGAAAACGGCTTCATCTCGCATCGTGGTCAATAAACAGGATATTCGCTTTAGAGCCATGGAAAAACATGAACATAATCTTCTGTCCTATTCTCCAAGATGGACGGGCCTTCATTATTTGAGACCACCCATGAATAAGTATCTTTTCACCTCCAAGGGGAATTGAGTAGGTCGACATAAATATCATGTTGTGACCAAGCGCAAGTCTGACCCGACCATGGTCAGGCATCTGTATAGGAACAATAGAACTCGGCAGTTCCTGTTTCAAGAAGATCACAACTATGAAACTGTGTATAAGCAATAGTTTATGAACAACATATATAACAGAAAACAGCTCGTACCATAAGTTTCTCGACACAGTTGGACCTGTTCAATGAGTGCAGCAGTGGCACACATATCCCACGTGGACTTCCACCATTGAAACGCCCCACAAGGACCTCAAGACGATCAATAAAGTGTAGGAACTTGTGGATGTCGATCCAGTCAACTTCAGTGCCATTAGTAACAACCGAGTTATTACAGAGTAACAAACGAGCAGACTGCTTAACTCTGAAAAAACCTACACGTGCCACCAATTATAAGAAAATATTAGTTAGAAGTAGCATCTTCGTGAGAGATTCATTGCTACTTCTAAAGTTAAATTGTGATTAGTTAGACAGAATAGGTGGATTAAGAAGTAATCGAGGCAACAAGCAAGAACCAGATACAAAACTAACATGGATGAACAATTGGAACGACGTCGGGGTGGAAGATCGCAGTGAAGATGAGACTAGGTTCTGGTATTTCCATCAACATTCGTGCGCCAACTTTCAATCCGTAACACTTGAGAAAGTTTACCCAAGTTCGGCCATAAAAAAGCAGCGATCTTCTTGGTTCATGAACCCAACTCGGAACTTATATCGATGGCTTGTCTTCACTGTGACCATTAAACTAGTGTATTCAGTTATGGCAAGGCCGAGCATCTTGAGTACATGTGTTCTGGTAGAGCAAATAATACACTGCAGGAAAAATAATATGAGAACACAACATGTTCAAAAAAACCCCACCCTCCCGGATAGAAAAGAGGATTCTAGGAACATACTGTGCGCATTTCAAAATGCTGTGTTAGGATGAGAAGGAACAAGTGTGGCGTCTCGCCGAGGGCGCAGAAACCTGTAGGGTACTCGCACTTTGGGCACTGCAAATGAAACACACTAGATTCATTAGGAAGAAAAATGCATCAATGACGGCGGCTGCCATCCTAGGATTACCTGGGACTAAGGGACTTGGGTTTATCGGGGATGGATGAAGAATTCGTACCTGGTTCTCCATGAGAAAACCCTATGTAATCACCGAGAGGGGGTTTTCTCTAAACAAGCAGACGAGGGAGAAGGGGATTCAGGCCCAGTGAAATATTGCCGCTTCGTCCGTCTAGCTTATTGCTAAAGCTGGAAAGGGGGGTTGTGATTTGACGGCTCATTGGGCATTACTGCGGCGCTACAACCGGGGTGTGTCTACCGTTAAGTTGTGCACTCTAATTTGTGCATATGGCACGTGGACCCATTGCCGGTTGCCCCACATATCAACGAGAGGAAGTAGAAAGACAGGAGTAACTAGTTACACATAAATATATTTTTTGACAGAGAGATACTCCCTCTGTAAGAAATATACAAATCTTTTATATCACAGGCTCACCTTGCCGAGAAATATACTCCCTCTGCAATGCACGGGCATTATGGGGGTTCAGCAGAGAATATAATACTCAGATGTTTTTTTGAGGGATAAAAGCTGCTTTATTGAAGATTAATAGTCATAGGTATACAAATAATTTCGGGGGTTCCTGTGAGCCAAAGATGGCGTCCACAGGGCAAAGAAGTAGCAGCTTTTGCGAGCACATCCGCTTCAACATTACACTCGCGTTTTTCATGTATGATCTCCATGGTTTGGAACATATTCTTCATCTTGATCTTGTCCATAATAACTTTGCTGGGCCCCAAGTATGCCTCTCCGATATGCTCGACCGTTGCTGAACAATCGGTGCTAATCTGAACATGTTGCAGGTTTAAGTCAAGAGCCAGAGATAGCCCCTCGCAACATGCCATTGCCTCTAGGATCTCTGGATCAGTAACACTTTCGCACACCAGTGCCGATGCTCCAAGGAAGAAGCATGTATGATCCCGTCTCACAACTGCCAGGGCTCCCCTTTCACCATTGCGAGATAACGCAACATCAACATTCATCTTCGCCCAACCCACATCAGGAGGAGGACGCCACTTCTGCACTGAGCTAGTGCTTCTCGAAACCAGGTTCTAGACTTTGGGCCGCAGGCTGACCCTGCATGTTTGGGGGCCCATGTGTTCTACCTCAGCGCTTTTCATATTGCAAGAAATCGGTACGGCGCTGGTTTTAGATGTTGACGCAAGGCGAACACACAAAATTGAATAAAGCAAGACAGCTGTTGGAATGAAATCGAACGACAGTTCCTAACCAGCAATCAGAGTTGCAATTCTATCAACGATATACCATGTGATAAATAATACTATCGTACTACTTATACACACAGGACACTTGTTTCACCATGCCAGATTATTACATCAAAATCTCTCGGAGGATAGATCAGTTAGGCAGTTGCGTGCTGCTACTGAAGAATTTTAAAGTTGATTTGGACCAGCTCTCCTTGCCGAGAAAGTTCGATTTTGACATCATACCCTACCACAAGATATGATTTAGATTTGAACCTTGACCATCCTTTAGCATCAATCATCATGCGACCATCCTTTGTACTTACGATATATTGAGCAGGTTCATTCACACCAAGGCTGCGCATGGTAAGAGAAACTTGGCGGCGGTCGCCTGGATTGTTGAACGACTCCCTCGTTGCTCTAGGAATTCTCTGTTTGCAAACAAGAAGAAATACCCATACAGTTAGATCAACACAGTGAATCATGTGAAACAACATGGAAAGAAAAAAGAATGAAGCACTTGGGCGGCCAATGCTTACCAAGAAGGTGGACATGTCGGTTTTTGTAAGGACTTTGGTATATGAAGTGCGAACTGCAGCCCAGTCTGTTGCTGGTGCAACTGCACGGGCCGAAGCAGATGCAAGTGCAAGTGTTGGTGCAGGTGCCGAAGCCGCCGCTGCTGCTGCTGAGATGGTGCTCCTTGTAGAGCTGGTGCCGGTGTCGGAGTAGGTGCCGGTGTCGATGCCCGATCCTCCAGTAGATCAGACTGATCCGCTGACACGGTCGGTGCCCAATCCTCAGCTGGATCAGACTGAGCTGCTGCCGCTGTCAGTGCTAGAGCAACTGTCGGTGCTCGATCTGTGCGAGACAGCGGCGATCGTGTCTGGTCTGCTATGATAAGCTTTCTAACTTGACTAGGATCCGTGACCGTGATCCAGTTTTTTTCTTCATTTCTTTGAAACGCGAGAAGGACTAATTGTGGTGTTTTTGTTAAACCAAACTGCAGTTCATCATAGGGATTCAGCTTGTACTCAGACAACAGACCGATCCAATTTTTTCCAGTAATATAAGTGATGGACAGTGCCTTCGTTACTGACACGACATAAGAAGTGAAACCTGCAAAAATAGCCATCGTAGAGCAAACCAAACGGTTTATTCTATGATGAATGCCACATGGCAAAACCTGCATCGTAAAATTGCAGGAAAAGAAAGAAAACATGACATTAAATCAATAAGATTTAGACAGTAAATCAATAAGATTTACTTGATGTGACACGAGTGAATCCTTACCAGGAAATCACTATGTTGAAGTACTAAACAGAAGATAGATCGTTCAACTACGTATGGCATGCAGGGGCCCCGCCTACTCCCACAAGCAGGATAGTCCAAAGGTCGTGACAAATCGTATGGACCGAACATCCATGGGGCTGGAAATCCTGGTGGGTGCGATAAACCCTGCAATGCATACAAATATTCGAGTGTAACCATAATTGATAGACCGTCCTCACAAAAAATATGATATGGATACTTCAAAATATACAGACTGAATTGAGTGGACAGACATTAACATAGACCGTTTTCAGGACTGACCACACACCAAAAGCGGTAGTACTAATAAACAATACAGGGTTCACAAACACAAATCAAGTACTGAACAATAGTACTTACTACAGACAAGCAAAGTTGCACTAACTAAACTCTGCAGACTATTTTTTGCCACCGACCTACGGGATGAACCCCGCATAACTGACTAGGCCATGGACTTCGTGTGAGATGTCTACATGCAGCATCACCATCTTGTCAACCTTGGAGAACATAACAGAGTGGTCTTTCCACTCATAAACATGATGATGAAGACATGCCGCATCGGATTTGTTGGGAAGCTTTACAAGAACCACACCCTTCGTAATCGAAGGCACAGCCAGGAAATTGTTGTGGTCAACTACAGCCTCGAGAACACGCCTGACAACAATGCTACAGGAAAACACTAGTTCAGGACACGTGGCGACAAGGACACAACAGCTGGATAGCTCAACAGTAGAACTCATCATCAGGTCTTCCAGTTCACACGGCATGACTTTGAGAACTTCATCTCCACCGCGGACCTGGTTCTAATTCAAACAGAAACTATATTTTATTACTACCTCCGTTCAGAAATATAAGATGATTTTCGATATTATACTCCATATATGACTACATATACGCACAGAAATGAGTGAACAAAGACACTAGAACATGACTTCAAAGGCATGAGAGCAGAGGGATTACATGCAATATCCATAAGACAAGTTACTGAGGCAAATATACCCTCTTAAAAGGTAGCATTGATGTTCATAAAGTACTCCCTCCGTCCCAAAATTCTTGTCTTAGATTTGTCTAGATACGGATGTATCAAGTCACATTTTAGTATTAGATACATCCGTATCTAGACAAATCTAAGACAAGAAATTTGGGACAGAGGGAGTAGTTGAAAGTAATCTAAAAGAAATCAGTGTCAACCTCTCGCATGTTTTGGTCAAAAGAGGAATTTAGAACCATCATTTGGCACACAAAAATCACATGCAAGATCACCCAGAAAGTTGTACTACTAGTACTAGTACTGCGTGTTAGATGAAAAAACACGATCAAGATTGAGAAAAAGATCGTCAAGAAGAGATATTACCTGGACTTGCTTAATGAGGGATCCTGGAGAGGGGGGCTTGGACAGGGCGATGGCTTTGAGCTTGTCTACGGTAGTCCCGATGGGGTGCTTGCGCTTCTTCGTACCATGAGCCTCGACGGTTTTGGCCGGAGGCATAGACATCACTTCGGCCGGTGCTCCAGCGTCCATTAAGAAACTGTCAAATAGAAATAAAAGAAAAGAAACCATAATCACAAACCCAAAATAAGAAAAGAGAGGGAGTTATAGGATCAGTCTCAGGGTTGCAAGACCGGGCCTTGGCCAGAATCAACACCATTGATGCGCTCACCTTTCCTTCTTTGGGAGAGAAGAACAATGGCAGAAGCGGGTCGGGGTTTTCTTGAAGAAATGAGGAAAAAGATGAGGCAGAATCGAGGGTTGGGTAGAGAGGAAGCTGAGAGAGAAGAGTGAAATGATGGTTGCTTCGTCCGTCCAACTTACTGCTGGAAAGGAGGGGGTTTTGTGATTTGACGGCTCATTGGGCATTACTACGGTGCTTCGATCGGGGTAGTCTACCGTCACTCTATTACGGAGTAATTTAGTGCATGGCTGGTGGACCCCGATGCTGGCTGTCCCACACGTCGGCGAAAGTGAGTAATTTAGTGCATGGCTGGAGGAGGATCCGCACGGTAGGTCGTGTCCACTGTTTTTCAGAAGAAAAAATGGTTACAGCAAGCGTTTCCACTCTTATGACGGAGGAGTGCGAAACACGGCAGCCACTTGAACATACACAGTGCTCCTACTACTAGGCATGTGCAGTGGTTCATACGTCAATACTACACAATCTTGTTGCTAGTGTAGTAAGATATGACGATAACAAATGATGTTGTCCGCATGTCATCTACTCCTGTATGTAACATAGTACCGCTTTTTCGACTGTCTGGTCGAGAATGGACGGTGAGATCAATGTTAACAGAACTAGGTCCACAGCGCACGGAGAGTACGGTGCTACAGTACTCCACAAAACATGAACCATATGAAGCACGAATAGTGTTAGGCAGGGTGTATGAAGGGTGCACGGGATGGGAGCAAAAGTTCCCTTCTCGACCCACTTTTGGGTGTTTGGCAGAGTGCATGAAGGGTGCATGAGTCCACACTAGTAGGTTGACAAAAATACACGAAGAGGAAGCAACTATATTGAGATGAGAATGCAACCAAACACACCCACACGCTTTGTGCTACAGTGACTGATCTGCACCGTCTGAGTTTGATCCAACGGTCATGTTGCGCCGAGACATGGACATGCCCATGCAGAGGGCGCCTAAACACCCCCAAAGTCCCTCTGCTTCTCGAGGCGCACGACGTTGGTGATGCAGGGTGCAACCGCCCGCAGAGCCCGCTCCCGGTCGACGGGAGCCAGCTCATCAAAGACGGCGTCCAATGGCACGAATGGATTCCGGTGACGGAGCCCTGAAAGGATTCGCCCGGCAACGGCGACGACAGCCCGCAACTCCTCCTTGTCCAGCTCAGCCCCCACCATCGCGCGGAGACGGATCAGCTCCTTGGAGATATAGGTGAAGAAGGAGACCAGGTCAGGAAGCCGCTGCTCGTTGAAGTCGACCGGGTGGTCGAACGGGTTTAGCCCGACGGCCGGCATCGTCGTGCTGGCATGACGGTAGGCATCGTGCAGCCGCAACACGTGCGTGGCAACTTGGTTTACCAAGTGGCTGAGGCGATGCTGGACCTCGTCATGATCGACCCACTCGCGCTCCAGCTGGCTCCCCTGATGGCCTATCGTATCTCCCGCTTTCTGCAGCAACACCGCCGACGCCTCGAGCATCTTTGTGGTGGACGCCTGCCGCTTTTGAAGCTCCGTGAACTCCTGCACATAACAGAGGAGCATGGCACTCCTCTCCTCCTTGAGCTCACGGAGCTCCACGTCCTTGGCCCTGAGCTCCGCATCCTTGGCATGGAGCTCCTGTGTCAGGAGCCTCACCTCGGACTCGATGATCTGCTGTGCCGCCATGGCACCAGGTAGAAGCAATGGGGAGAGGAAGCAAAGGGGGCGAAACGGCTGAAAGGCAATGCAATCTATGGGAAGGCGGAGGGAGCAGGGAATCTTTTGGTTTTCACCACGGTAAAACAACAGTCGACGACTTCTCACATCAGGGAGTAGTGGGTACAGGAGGAGTCATCGTGACTAATTGCTGCCGCGCCTGCTCCCGTCAATCAAAAAATTAAAAATCCTGCCGCGCCTGCTCCCTTCAATCAAAAAATTAAAAATCCTGCCGCACCCAAACACCAGAGCAACGCCGCGGTGGATATTTAAATTTACCTCCCGGCAAGTAGATAAAAAAAGGGGTGAAAAAACAAATGTCGCCGTGGCCTAGCTAAT
This sequence comes from Triticum urartu, assembly GCF_003073215.2. Taxonomy (NCBI): domain Eukaryota; kingdom Viridiplantae; phylum Streptophyta; class Magnoliopsida; order Poales; family Poaceae; genus Triticum; species Triticum urartu. The sequence goes on along the minus strand of NC_053025.1, from coordinate 64,670,555 downwards.
CGATTGAACTAGCCCAACTAGATAGCCACTGTGCTTCACTGATGTACTCGGCGGGAAAGGTGGTCTTTTGTGATTTGACTACTCATTTACTTGCTTTGGCGCTATGACTGAGGAGGACCTAGAAAATGTGCGGTTGGGCGTCCCACATCAGGAAGAATATATGCGTACACCACCCGGGAGGACCCCGAAACCGCGCAGTAGGGTGTGCCACGTCTTGGCACGGAGGAAAAATGTGTGTGTAAAAATATACTATATCAGACGTAGTAGAGTACCTATGGTTCGACCTTGGGACCCAGCCAGTCAGTTGAAAACACCCCACTAGCCACACAGCTTCATCATGCAAACGTGGCACAGAGGATAGATGTGGTTAGCTCCGTCTCGACCAGCCACAACGTCTCTTGTTCTAGGAGATTCTTCTATTTTCCAAGTTTTTTTAGTTGTAATAACACCACGGCAAGCTAGCGCCACTCTTCGTGTGTGCCCGTGCAAAGGTTAGACGATGGAGAGAAGAGAGATTGAGATCGTAGACCTGGGACCCACCAGTAAGTGAGATAACGGTCATGCACGTGTTGACGAGGCACTCCCTCTACTCTACTCAACACAAGTACTGTATAAAATCAAGTTATGGGACAAAGCCAACAACCGTTCGTTTTTTCAGGCTATTGACCTACGCTTTGTAGTCCAGGTTGCCAGTTCGAATCTCGTCTTTCAGATTTGTTAGTTTTAGGTCCAAATTTGATTAATGACAAGTGGGACCCCCGTGTGTTGTTCCAATATTTCAGTGTAGGATGGTTTTTTTGAACAAACACTTTGCGTGGTTAGACAAGTAACGGCATGAGTTACATGTTTTTTTGCAAGTTTACGAACAAAAATGACAGCATCATAGAATATCACATCCACCCCGCAGCTTAGATACTATGGTGATACGAGTTGTTTTTACACCGTGGGAAGTGAGATCCAATGGCTTGGGAGTAGTCTTTGTAATTATGCGCAATTTCCAAACTCTCCAAAGGTTTTTTTGCAAATAAAACATTCAGGCCTCGTGTGTGCCGCTGCATCTTCGATCCAACGGCTCCCCGGTGCTCATATTAGGTGCTCCCCGTAGCTTAATTACCCGGTACGGTGATTGGAGTAGTTGTGGGTCGAATGCTACGAAAATATAATCTAAACCGACCGAAATAAATGAATACACAAATTAATCCAAGGTTGGAGTGCCCTCGCAATGTAAATAGCTCCGGCTTTGCGAGGGATGGAGAGGTAGTAGCTTCAACGCGTGGAAGATACGGTGTGAGAAAGCGAGGTCAATCGAGAGTCATATAGATAGAGAGATAAAGTGAGTGTGGTCCGACATTCATTGAACAAATATATATGCTCTGGAGAGATATTGTCCGATTGAGCTTTTTGGCAAGGGTGAGGGCTGTAAGATAGAGCTTGAGAGATGATCCAGTCATAGATGTGTAGATATATTTTGTGCGTGGGAGGAAGCAAGGTCAACCGATCACATAGGGTCGCCGTGTGATCGAAAGAGTGAGACAGGTTGGAGAGAGTGACCTAGATAGATGATGTGCGTGAGAGAGTATACAATGTGAATAGGTCGAATTGGGCTCAACATGGTGACATATCGTTTTTGTCCGAGAAAGAGCGAGGTCAATCGAGACATACGGAGAGAGAGAGATTGAGTGAGTGTGGCCCACCATGAGGTCAAAAGAGTGGTGGCGGCTTGGATGGACTGACCTAGATAGACAATCTGCGTGAGAGAGTATAGAGTGTGTCGATTGAGGCCCGAACAGGGAGATATATCATTTGTGTGTGAAAGAAAATGAGGTTAAAGAAGACTCAGATAAAGAGAGCGAGATTGAGCGAGTGTGGCCCGCCGTGTGGAAGAAAGAGTGAGACAGTCTCGAGGGAGTGACCTAGATATACAACGTGCGTGCGTGCGCATGCACGAGAGGTTGGGGGGCTAGATAGGCAATGCATGTATTTAGCGCGAGAGGGGAGAGAGAGAGAGCTTGGCATGGGGTGCAATGGCGGGTGTGTGAGGTAAATACATTTAGTAACAGAGTGGAAAAAGGGGTTGTGTAGTTGAGAGACTTAGAGATCGAAACATGGAGAGAAAGAATGAACGTGTGTTGGAAACCGATAGCTTCCTAAGGTGGTTAGGAGAGGAAGATTGACCGATACAGGAAGTATGTAGCGTTTGAGCGGGGGGGGGGGGGCTAAAAACAACATTTGAATGTAAATGTACATAGTATGAGACTTAATATCGATGTTTCAATTCGGTGTACATTGTAAGATTTGAACCGAGGACCAGGCATACGGGTAATTATTTCGAATTCATGCCATACTAAGTTTCGAAAAGTTCACATTGACTCAGTTTGTTGTGCTATTTTGCAGGTCATATGTTTGAATCCATCCAAAAGTTTTCTCACTACCATGGTGTTCATCATATACATATGAATTTGTATTAAAAAAGTAGCATGGATACAGTGAAATGCGAAATCCACGTTAGAATTGGAGATCGCTACGTGACACACACTCTAATTCAAATAACTAACTATGTGACACACACTCTAATTCAAATAACTAATTATGTGACACACACTCTAATCCATGTTAGCGTGGGTACCGTTTCGATTTTTTTCAAATAACTCCTCATTAATTAATTTATAGTACTCCCTCTGTTCACTTTTATAAGACCTTGAAGACATTTCAGACAATGTGCAAAACAATTCATTTTAAGTTGTCTGAAACGACTTACAAAAGTGAACGGATGGAGTATCTCGTTTCGAATGACTAATTATTGCAAGGAAAACACGGGCATGGTAATACATACAGATTCGTTTGCAAATGAAAGAAGATTCGTTTGCATTCTCAAATGTAGGTGCACCAGGAAAACCAGGGTCGTGTCGGGGTGGACGCTGCTTCGGTGCCTTAAAGGCACCGAAGCATAGTCCTGTCGGGGTGGTCGCGTGTGTCGGACGAACGCGTAGCACCCCCCGCCCAAAGGACGACGACAATATAAGTTCGTGCTTCCACGTTTCGGATTGAAATATCTGGCGGCCCCAATTCCAGCCCTGCAAAATCTCTCTTCTCCACCGTCCCCTTCCGTGCCCAGATTGCTCAAATCCCTAATTCGCCGCCAACCCTCGAACCACCCCTCGTCTCGTCTCTTTCCCCACCGTTCCCCACCTCTGTGCCGGACGACGACGACGAAGATGATGGTCGCGCTTCACCACCGCACCGGAGCTACCTCATCTACGCCCTCGTCCACCGCACCGGGTGGTCCACCGACAACGTCGGCCGCCGCAACTGACGTGCCTCACAGACACCGAGTTCCACCGCATCAGGTGCGCTTCACCGACGCCGTCTCCCAGCTCACCAGGGCTACTTCACCAAGCACATCGTCGCACCTCCGCCCCCCGAGGCCGTTGGGGCTTCACCAACGGTCTCGTCCATCGCATCATAGCGCTCCGCTGCCACTCAAGATCTGCATCCATGCGCAGCCAGCAAGGTTGGAAAAAGCGGTAGGTGTAACCGAGGCGATTGGCCTTCACCTAGTGCCTAGGCGGTGCCTAAGCGTCCTAGGCGCGGCCTAGGCAGTAATATTTTTTTTACTCATAGTGTATTTGTGATTATTATATGGGTGTTGATATTAGTTTAGGCCATATAAATAAGTTAATTACCATCTACTGCCATTGGAATATAACCCGTTTGGCATATCAGTGCAGTATGTGGCATGATTTCTTGCTTGGGTAGGCAATTCCTTGCTTGCCCTGCCTAGACATCCATTTATGCCCTAGGCGAGGCGTTTGGCCATTGCCTAGCGCCTAGGCGTGCCTAAGCACCTCCTAGGAGCTGCCTTTTCCAACAGAGGCGGCCAACCAACGCCAGCGCATCACCCTCAACGGCTCTGAAGTGACCCGCACTCTAGCTAGGCGAGCATGCCCAAACGCCGCCCCGAACTAGGTATCCACACATCACTCCCTTGTGCACTGTTCCAACGATGTTTGTATATCCTTTCACTACTCTCTTAGCTTACACGCCTATGCAACTCTGACCTTAACTCATATTTCTTTTGGAGATATCATCTGAAACAAGCAAACCCATATTTTAGCGAAGCATGATGGTGCTACGGGATATGGTACACATCCTGCACACCCGTATAACCTTGTAAGTATCTGTCCTCTGGTACAACATCAATGTCGATTCCTCTTATTTGATCAAACATTCGCTGTGTCAGAAATGCAGATGGGGATGCAAGGAGCACAAGGCCTGCACATACAAGCAAGTGGTAACATGGACTTGTACATGGAACATCCCAAGCGCAAGCAGAGCTGCAGTGAGCCTGTACAACGAGCTAGCATAAGTCCCTGCATTTCATTTAATTCGTACGGGCACTCGTGTATGATTTGTGTGCGGTGGCTGATCCACGAATTCAAGTTACCAGGGGTGAACATTTAACTTAAAAAATACGAAGGCACTTGCACTCCGGAAATCAACATAACTTGAGAAATGTGAAGCTACATGCACTTTGAAAACCAGCTAATGATCCAAAGTAGTTCAGATTATAAACACTAAATGATGCAAGCACCAAAAAACACAAAATGCAACATGGTGTACAAGGACTACAAACATGGTCTGTACCTGCTTGAATTATTCGTTCTCTGGCTGAAAATATCAAAGTGTAATTGCATGTATAACTAGTGCGCAAACTGCATATCAATATATCTATCCTGCACAAGTATGCCAATAGTTTCAAACAACAGATTAGAAAAGTATTTATGCTATGTTGTCATGATAGGGGGACTTTCTGGTAGATGGCCTTGACGTTTCCTCAAGCTATGATAATGCACTATAATTTGCTTGTCATCAATGCCTGCAAATCTCTGTCTCTCTCAACATAGTAGATCATCATTAGACACTAAATCCTTCAATGAGCTTGCAAAATGCTTGCATTAGATCCCTCATTAGACACTATATGTTCATCACTAGGAGCATGTAAAATGTTTGCATCAAATCCTTCATTAGTAGTCTGTTCATTAGACACTTCAGGCTCAAGAACAACATGAGCTTGTATGTTTGCACTGGAAACTTGATTAGATACATCAGATTCAGTCAGTTCAGTATTGATTAGGGGAGTTATAAAATAAGTAGAAATTGGTTTCATTTTCTCATAGATTCCCTACATACAAGAAGTTTTACAACACCGCCAGGTTTAACTATTGGCTAGAAATTGAAGAGTTGAATTAGATATAATCAGGTATGTGATGTACCTGCTCGTTGCGCATGCTACTCTTGCAAGCTGCGACTGTCCGTTTGCGCAAGCTCGATGCCATGCCCATGCTGCAGCCGCTGCCTCCCACGCAGGCTACACCCAGGGTTGGATCTTCATCTTCTTGTCCTTCCGTTTGCTTGAAGCCCGGCGACCGCCCTCCAACGAGGGCGCGAGAAAGTGTTGTGTCGGTCTGTGCAGCGGCGACTAGGTTAGGAGCGAACCAGACAGGAGGCTGGAGCGAATGAATTGGGATTTTTCCTGCTGTCGATCGATATGGGAGGCGCTCGTTTGGGTCGCGAGCCTGCTATAGGGCCTGCCTTGCACTTATGTTATTGGCTCATCCAAATTGAAACATTTTTCTTCATTTTTTACATTTCCTGCTCGTGCGTTGGGACAAACAAAACTAGCATGGGCCAACCTGGACGACTCAAACTAGGTGCACACTTTCCAGCCACCTGAGGCGGCCACCCATACCAGCCCCTATGGTGGTGTCGCCCCTTTTTGTGTGTATGATTGGATACTGAAAAATATTCCAGTGGCGCTTTTGATTTACCCACAGAATGGTTGAATTGCTTGTTTCTATGAACTGAGTTCGCCAATAATGTGAAGGATGCCAGTCTTTTCATCCTATTGTAGATTGCTTAGATCTTGATATGCCAAAAGTAATCGCATGAAATATACAGTAAAAGCCAGTGTGATGTGTTTGGCTACAACTAGTCTGACTACACGTCCTCATATAAAATATCAAGGATGCACCATCTTACCAGATTAACCATTCGACTTACCCATGCAGTGTGGGAAGAAAGAAGTATTGGGACTGCGTATCCAAGCAATTGATGCCATGGACTCCTTCGTACAACCTTGTAAGCGAAAAAGAAGTTGCAGTGTGCCTGTACAAAGAACTAGCGTAAGTTCAGTTACCTGCTTCTCGGAGCTTTAGTTAGCCACTTATTGCAAAATTGTTCAATTACGTTGCTTGGCTTAATTTAGTTTGCTACTGATTACATAATGGCACAGCCTGTTAATCATATTGTAGACTGCGCCTATCTATGTGTTTGATACTTACTATTAAGAATTACCTGTTTGCCTTAACTTAAATATCTACTTGTTTGTTTAACTGCTTTGCTGCTGCAACAGCGGGTTACAATGATGTTAATAACTACTTTTCAGCATCCAATTGAAACTCTTTAATTCCTTGTTTGTTTAATTGGTTGCTATTATAACTCCCAGTTGAGATGTTTTGCTAACTTCAACTTTTCTGAATCCAATCGGAACTTTAATGGCAAAATAGGTTAGCCCAAGATCAAAGAGCGAGGTCCCCATGGACGTTGCATCATCCCACAGCAGTGGCACCGGCCCAATCGTGCATTATGAATTGCCAACTGCTGATGCTCTAGAGGCTAAACTAGTGGTAGAAAGAGATTCTGCTTCTGCACTTAGAGATGAAGTTGACATGTTGAGGAAGCAAACAGCACAATCACAAGCATTACTCAAGACAACCATTAAATATTTGGTGGATTTCAAAACGAAGCAAGCTGAGACTGACCAGATTGTTAAGGTCCTGAAGGAAAAAAGGAAATTAAATTCCTACTTGGTAAATCATAGGTGAAATGTTCTTTCCATAATTGAATAACCTTTGTGTTGTCTGTTCATGTAATCAATCAAACCATTTGTTTTAGAGATCATGTAATAATTGTTTTTTTGTTTTTTTGTTTGTAATTTTATTTGAGCACAAGTCTGTATTAATTGATAAGACTCGGAGACATTTCATTTGGATTGCTGTGCCAGACCTACAAATATGCCAATCGGGCTGAATGTGCATTCAGCAATAGTAGTATAGATGGACCATAAGTGGCACGCATCGGAAAGGGCCAAGATGCTGGCTAAAAAAAAGGATGCTGTTGTAGCCAAAAAAAAGTACAGCGGCCTGGCTTATGTATGTTAGTTGATATTATTGATCCATATACTCTATATGTGTTTATATGTCTGTTAGTTCTGTACATTCTTGGTTGATTAACTCGGTATTTGAATCTTGATACATGGCTTGTGTACATATCTAAATGGGAGTACACATTATGCTGCGTGTGACATTTGAGTTGGACATGAAGTGTTCCAAATATTCGAATTCACCTTAAACTGGATTCTAGTTTCTGAATTTGAGTATCAACATTTGTAAACCATATTCATAGATGACAGTGGAATACATCTTTGTCATCCTTCTGAAGATATATAAAAACACATAGAATGATTTATAAAGATTCATATAGGAATACAAAATGGATTCGAATTTAGTTGCCAGGGTAAACGTGGATGCTTATTGTCCCAAAATTCGAAAGAAACAGCAAAATGTCCACTCCCACATCGGCTGCCCGAAGCCAAGTGTTTGGGAGATGGAAATTACTGTCTACCCATTACACGGACAATCCATCGGCCCGATTTCCACTGCTCTAAATACGGGTAGGTTAGTAACTTCAATTAGACGTGACATGACCGCCTCTGAGCCCATTCCGACACGGTGGGTGTCAAACATGGGCGGCAAAACTCATTTGATTCAAGCTCGTCCGAAAGACCTCTGTTTCTCCCTCCATTCCCCATTCATACACGATGGGCGGCAAAACACCCTCTCCTCGTCCGAAATAGATGTAGGCTAATATTTTAAATAGGGGCAGATGTGTAACTTCCATCAGACGTGAAACAACCGCCCTACCTGTCAGCCCCGTTCATACACCGTGGGCGCCAACCGTGGGCGGCAAAACACCCTCTCCTCGCCCGAAATAGTTACCGGCAAATATTTGGGAGATGCGAGATTACCGTCATATCCCCAACCGACGAGACGTCCAAATTTGAAACGGGGGATAAGTTCGTAACTTTCCCATATTTCAGACAGGCGCGTCCCAAAAACATGGTTCCCCGTACCTCTCCCTCCATTTTCCCATTCATACACCGTCCGCGCTAGAACACCCCATTCCCACACCAGCCTCCGTCCGCCACCCCATCCATCGCCGGCGTCCTCCACCACATCCATCGCCACCCGTCCTCCACCATGTCGGAGCGCCTACCAAGACCGCGTCGTCCACTGCTAGAGATGGACGTTTCTCATCCACCACGACGGACTAATAGCCTTGCATCGCGTCCTCTCGCTTCATCGGTGCCGTCGTTCTCTTTGTCGGGGCCGCTCACACGACCTTCTCTTCCACCGTAACGGGACTTATCCCCCGATGCACCCGTCTACCGTCGCAGATCTGCTTCAACGCCACCGAAAGCCAGCGCACCCCCGATGCCTACACGGCGCCGCAAGAGAGGTGGTACTTCATATCTCCTCAACTTTTTGATCTCAACTAGAAAATAGATCTTAACTTGGTTACTCTACATTCTTTTCAGCTCTTAGAATTTAGTTCTTAGTTCAAAGCAAACAATGGATGCTAAATATCATTTCTCCGGTTTGCAGCTTCAAATCTGCCATGGCACAGCCATAATACGGTTTAATTGATCATGCTTAGGGTTTAATTGATCATGTTGGTTCCGTGGTGGTTTCTTTAATAGAAATCAGAGGGGAAACCCTCTTTTGCTAAAAAATATATGCTTAGAGTTTCCCCCTTTTATGATCACTATACGATCAGAATACATGCTTCGTGTCATAATAACAGTGCTCCACCCATCAAGTTAAACAAGCTTAGTTGTTCAAATACAAATCTGATATTATTAAAACAGAGTTCTTTAATTAGCCAGCTAAATGTTCCTAAATTAGTTTCGAAAATGCATGTTCGCCGCTCGGGTGTGTATCTCTGTGTGTGTGGTCTGGTCAGCACGGTTGGGGAGGTGAACTTTGCATATGCATGGGTTTATAGGGAGACACTCTCCGAGTTGAAACCGCAATGCATTCCATAGATAATCTGACTACTTTTTATGTTTTCATGAATCTCAGATTCTGAACAGCATCATAATGATTATGAGCTTGCGCGCATGAAAAGAATAAAGCAGAACAATGCCATGGTTGCCAAACTTGGCATTAAGGGACTGAAATCAAGTCTGGATGCAATGCAATGCAAACACTCTCCACCTACAGATTCATGCTCAGAATATGATCCTAACAGTGATTCTGAGCTAGAGGGAGACCTAAGTCAATGTAGCTCCCTAGTGGAGGAGTCAGAGGAAGATGCCCTATCTTATTCACCCATCAAGGTACTTGCTCCAACTTTCCAAGGTTACATTGCTCGCACATATCTTGCAACTGATGCTTTGCATTGCTTCTACTTTGTTGAACTGCTGTTAGCTTAGTTTACACATCGTGTATGTGAATACACCCTGCCTATCCATTTTCGGTACATATTCCATCTGTCACCATACCATATTTATCCATTCAAATACTGTTCTTGTGTATTAGATGTTCAAAAGGAAGAGGGCTATTGCTGATCGTGGAGGAGCACAAGCAAAGTATTTGGAAAAGGTAGTGGCACCTGATAAATCAAATAGCCCATTAGGTGTAGTTGCAATATCACCTGACCCACAAAATACCCCAACTCTAGAAGACTCTAGCCCTACTACACTGGTCATTTCTGATGCCCCAACTCAGCAGACCCCAATTGCAGCAAACAGTATGATTATGCCAGTTGACATAGCACTAGCTGTACGACGCAAAACCCCCATTCCAACAAAGAGTACACCAAATCCAGTTGCCAAATCCCTTTTCGAACCAGAGTGATCCCCAATTGCAGCAAATAGGACCCCTGTTCCATTTCTTCCCAGTTTAGAAGACGAAGATTATGTTGTTGTCAGGAACTTTGTGTGCATCTTTCCTTCATGGAAAGATTATACCGCAGACACAGAATAATTTCCAGTCTTCCTCCGCAACTTACGCGTAAGTAATGTACTAATGTTATTCATGGTCATTACTGCATATGTTTCTGCTGACAGAAGACACAAGATTTCATTCTTTTAAATAGGCGAGGCGCAAACTGGATTGTGATGACGAGCAAGGGTTGGTTGCGCTTTTCAAGCACTCGTTGATGAAGTATCGTTCCTACCTGAGGCAAGCGCACTTCGATGGCAAGCCTCTGAACAAAATTTCTGTAAAGTCTCCGGTACTACATTTATCCGATGGTGACTGGAATAATATTGTTACACATTGGTCTTGGCTGCAGCGTAAGGTACTGTCTATGATATCACATCACAATTTGAACTACATTTCTGCATTTGCCTTAATCTCTCACTTGTACAAAAACTGTTAGCAGAAGAACATTCGTTCTCAAGGGACCACAGAATCTCGCAACTATACTGCACACTGCATTGCTCTTGTGAGTACCTCTTGCCCTGTATGACCATACTTACTTTCATTGCTGTTTGATTATGTAGCATCACTGCACATGTTAGCCTCGTAATCGTCCATTTGGTGGACATTATAAGATCCGTATGGACTCTTACATAAACTTAGAATCAACCCAATGCTTTTGAAGAGGTTTAGCTCTGCAGTCCTCTTGTAAGGACTGAACGTGGTCTATCACTGTACTTATATTAACAGCTACTCCCTCCGTCCCATAATAATAGAATGTTTTGTACATTACACCAGTGTTCAAAACACTCTTGTATTATGGGAAGAGGGATTGGTTCATTTTTTAGCATTCTGCATCTTATCTCCCTCGCCCACCATTTACTAAAAAATATCAGATCTATATTTAATCTTACCAACAAGTAGAATACATAGACAATGCCAGTGCAGAAGTGTAGCCCATTACTCTTGTCAGTACATTTTGTCCTATAACGCTTGTACTTCCAGGGATTGGTAGTTGATCATGTAGCATCAATCTGCATCTTATCTTCATTATCCTCTATCCCTTCCAGTATTATCATATCTATTATTACTCTCTACAAAATGTAGAGTACAGGCAATGCTTATGAAGAAGATTATGTGCTGAAATTCTTGAGTTATCCTTCCCTTGCCATGGAGAAGGGCATTATAAAGCCGGTGTTAATTGTTAATGTAAGTCAGCCCTTCTAAAGCCTTTATCCTCAACTGTTGTTTAATTTGCTCATACTCCCTATCGTTTACTGCTGTTTAGATTGCTGTTTCTCCGAAAATGCATATTCGTAAGAACCGTAAGTTCTAAGTTTTACTTGTAAAACCAAATTCCTTATTCATACCATGCACATTACTTAATACTCCCTATATGTATGCTTGTTTTTGTGGATCTATAATCCAGTGTGTGGTGAAGCAGCCCACGTTTGCACCTTGTCATCTCCTGTTTTATCTTACTGATGTGGCTGATATATGAACAACATGCCATGCACATTATCCAAAATAGATACAATGATTTTCTTTGCCCTTCATCTATGCTTGTTATGTTGACATGGTAATCCAGTAGTGTGGTGAAGCTCCCCGCATTATGAACAATACCAAATTATGCTAATATTTTGAACATACTCTTTATTTTCTAATTTGAAATTGGATAGAATTGATAGAACAGTTATCATCTTTGTTTATACACGTGCAAAACCTGTCATCTCTCTGCTTTGTTTCAGGGTGATATGCCTGATGGCATGCACAAGTCTGCTGGAGGCTGTGAGACAAACCCAACATATATTGCAGCAAAGAAGGCAAAACATCTTGAAGATAGCGAGACAACCCCAAAGTCTTGTCTTGATGCAGTGTTCAAATTACTTGAGACTAACAGTCAGACAAGCTCACAGAATTTGTTGTCTGAATCAGTTCGACTTCTTCAGTCCCAAGTTCTAGCAGAAAGGCATTCTGCAACTCAACTTTGACTTGAAGTCCTATCTCTAAGAAAGATTGCGGAGAACACCAATGAGAACCTCATCGCTAAACAGCTACACCTGGAAGCTATGACCGACATGCTAGGCCGGTCTCACAGCCTTGCTCAGCAGCTTGCGTAGCAGCTCCCCCGCAAGGCTAACCTTTCTTGTACTATCTTGGAAGTGGTCTCGGTTCAGTATTATTTTGGTACGCTGCAATGGTGCCCAGTTTTTGTAATCTGCTTCTTCGTTGCGCTTTATGATCACTGGTGGCGAACTTTGATGCCCAGTGGATGTAATATACCTTAAATCCTTTATTGTGTAGTGTAGGTTTATTCTTAGTTACTATGTCGTAATTTCTTTATTGTATAGAGTAGGTTTGTTCTTAATTCCTACTAGTTACGCAGCAGCCCGAAATGAACCCCGGCCTATGATTGTGCGAATCAAATCACGAGCTTTTAACAGGCCAAAATTGTCTGGGTCCTTGTTTGGCCCAATCAGATATTGGCTGTGAGCAGGCCGGATGCAAACCGGGCCGTAGTTAGGCCCAACTATATGACGGGCTTTTAACAGGCCGAAATTAATATAGGGCCGAAATGTTAAACGGGCCCGTAACAGCCCAAAACTAATATCAAGCCGAATTACTAAGTGGGCCTTTAGCAAGTGGGCCCAAAAGCATAGTGTCCAGTCGACGGGCCGAATCTGATATGGGCCATAATTGAGCCCGAAGCCTCTTAAAGGGCCGGACCTGAGCTGGGCCGTAATTTGGCCCAGAACATGGTAGGCTTTTAACGGGCCGGATCTCATATGGGCCACTATTAGGCCCGGAGCGTGGCAGGCCATTAATGGACCGGATCAAATATGGGCCGGCATTTGGCCCAAAACATGGCAGCCAGTTAATGGGCCGGCCTACTAGGGTCCTCAAAATCTTGTGGGCCTACAGCTGGGCCGGCCCATTAATGTCGGTGAAATCTCGTGGGCCTTTAGTTGGGCCGGCCCATTATGACCCGCAAGAATCTTGTGAGCCTTTACCTCGGCCGGCCCATTATGGCACAAAAAAATCTTGTGGGCCTTTACCTGGGCCAGCCCATTATGGCCCACAAAATCTTGTGGGCCTTTAGCTGGGCCAGCCCATTACGGTCCGCAAAATCTCATGGGCCTTTAGCTGGGTCGGCCCATTATGGTCCGCAAAATCTTGTGGGCCTCTAGTTGGGCCGGCCATTTAAACTTGTTGGGCCATGCCACGTGTCGACGTATCATAGGCGCCTTCTGTCCAGTGAGTGGATGACATCTGTCCCGACGATGAGCCGACACATGTTTCCTCTAGCCAATGATGATTTTACACGTGGAAAATCCCCATTGGTCGGGGCTGTTAACGGGTTATCGGATCCAAAACCCGACCCGATAGCTTAACGGCGTTCCGTTATGGTGGATGCCACGTGTCGGTCACCCTGGACGAAAGCACTTCTGTGACGCGTGATTTATCGTCATGGAAGTGGACACTTCCGTGATGATAATTTTGGTAATGTCATGGAACACTTCTACAACAACACATGTATGACTATCTTGATTCTGTCATAAATTTGTCATGGATGTACATGCATGACAAAAAAGCGACCTACTGTGATAAACACGTATCATCACGGAAGTGTATTTTTTTGTAGTGAATTCATCATGCATATAAAGAGATAATGAAGATAATGATATGCATAATGAAAAATGGACGTCTGCGGAATGGATTCATGCGGAATTTATCATCACATCACAAGGTAGCAGAATAAAGTAGCAGACGACCATCGAGTTTAAGTGTTACAACTCAAAGAAGCAAATGTTTCAAAAGACGAGAGTTGTAAAGACTTAGCAAAATAAAGCAATCACCCATAAGGACCCGCTTGAAGACTATCAACTCATATGCTTCTCCCCCTTTTGTTAGTAATGACCAAAAATGTTTGAAGACATAGAGTATCTACTCGTTCCCATCAGGAGTAGATGAAGGAGTAGGGTCGATGTTGGAGTTCGGTGGTGCAGACGGGCCTGGTGCAGTGTCGAGATGTAGTGAAGCCATGGTTGGTGAAGTGGCGTCATCTTCTTCATCGACGACTCTCGCAACAACAGTTGCAGCCGAAGATGATCGCTCAAAATCTTCAATTGAGGGAGTGCGGCGCCAGCTTGCATTTTGGGGAGGCCTGGAATCAAACTTGAAGCCCTCAGTGAAGCCATCTTCGCGAAGATCGTCTTCAGAGCATATCAGTGTGAGACTCTTCCAGGACCGCCGACTGGCTTCATGGGCAATGAATGAGTTCTTGGTGGCCAAGTTTCGAATGTGATTAACATACACCGACATACTCTGCATCTGACGCTTAAGCCAGTCATGATGCTTATCATGTTTCTGGTATAGGGCCATAAGAAGCTCTCAGTCATTGAGTATACGAGAACGCTTCTGAGGCCTTTGAGCAATTGTACTGTCAGTGGCTTTGGTGTTTGCACGATGGGGCATACGCATATTGCCAGTAAGAGGATAAGTTGGAGTTGCAGCATTGGGGACAAGAATTCCCTCCATTGGCTGCGAGAAGCTTTGATGATCAACATTGTGAAGATATAGAGGTTGCTTGGCAGGCTCTGGGTAGATGGCTTCAATGGACAGATCAACCTCAGGCAGGAAGACAAGATGGTTGCGCGCTGAGGGCTAATAATCAACAGAAGAATGGATCTTGGTCAGGCGCATCACCCATGGAGCATATAACTTGAGGCCAAACAGATCAATCCCTAATGCAGCAAGTTGTCTAATGAAGAAGTCCTGGGTATTGAATCTGATGCCATGGATGATATAGAATACCAAAGTCTTCATGGCTCCTTCCATTTTGGCTTCAGAAGAGTGTCCTTTGATTGGCCAGAGAGTATGCCTCAGAATATGATAAACAGTGCGGGGCAGGTACTCGAGGTCTTTGATGAAGAACTCTTTGGGGTATTCAGCATCTTGGGGCAGTGGCTTCATCATGCTGAGCATCTCACTCATATTTGGCTCTGGCCTTTGGAAGATACTCTGCAGTTCATCGCGATGATGCTGATAACCAGGCTCATAGAACTCACCTGGAGTGGGCAGGGAAGTAATCTCGATGATGTCTTGAGCTTTGGCTTCATGATGCACATCTCCTGTCATCCACTCAAGAATCCATGTCTTCGGATCCCTGAGCCGCGAATATGAAGTATGGCCTAGAATTGTAGCAGCAGTTCTTCATTCCAGTGCTCCTTGTCCGTAACAAACGGCAGAAGACCAACCTCCCTGAAGCAGTCAAGAGCTTCTTCCAGACAGGGCATGCCAGCAATTGCTTCACAATCAAGACGCATGTGCGGAAAGATTCGCTCTTGATTGTATAGAATGCAGGAGTAATAGCTTTATTGCTGATGGCTCCAGAAGCGATCGGAAGAGATCTTTGGCTTCGAGTATGGATTCTTAGCACTGTCAAAGAAGGTGTTGTGGGCACTGAAGCTGTTCACCCTGAAAGATCCTAGCGAAGTTGCAGCACCTGGAAGCCTTGGCAGCCTTCGCTTTGGCCTTTGAACCGGAGGCCTCTGCTCCACATGGTAGTCATACTGTGGTCCTGGAACAGTGGGAGGAACTAGGATAGGCCATTTCATAGTGACCAGTTGTCCATGATCAAAGGCTTGTTCAATGGTGTGAGGCCTAGGAGGTGGAACAGTGGCTTCAGCATTTATATTGTCTTCAGGTTGCACATGAGCTTCAGGCACCACATTTGCTTCAGGCTCCACATTGTCTTCGGCCATGACAATGTTATTGGCTTCAGTTGTAGTGATTGTGGCGGCCTCGGTGGTTTCAACCTCCATTTGTTCAACAATAGGAGGGTCGGGCACTGTCACATTCTCCTTGAGAATGACTGGATCAACAGCTGGGGGTGTGGCAACTCGTTCTTCTTCTCTTTCTTTTTGATCTTCATCGGCTGATGGAGCCGGAATGTCTTCAGCAGCTTTGGCTTCAGACTCAGAGACATTCACAGTAGGGGTGGCTTCAGGAAACACTTGACATGCTACTGAGCTTTGATGCACTTCCCCTTCTGGAATACTCGACATGGTGACCTGTGGCCTGGGGCCTTTGCGAAGCCTGTGGTGATGGAGAGGTCTGCACCATGTAGTTGTCGTCGTCAAGCACTGGAGTGCTGACTTGAGGTGGTGGAGTTCTGGGTGTCTCTTCATGGACGGGGGTGTCTTGCTGAGGGCGCTTGGCCCATGAATCATCCTGAGCTATTGGTGTCAAGGGACGACCAATGCTGATGAGTTTGTTGTTTGTAAGAACAGGCGATGATACAAAATGGTGCTCGAGTTGAGGAAGGACTTCATCATCTTCAACATTGGCATCATGACCAATGTCTTCAGCTGCGGTGGGGTCAATAGCTGGAACTTCTTCATCTTCAGGAGCCTCTATGGAAGCAGGCTCATGGATTACTAGACAACGCTCTTGATTCCGTGAGGCTGGAAGAGCAACAGAGATGGGTTCAACATTGAGGGGCTCAGAGGCGGCACCATGCTCTTTCTTTGAAGACTTTGTCTTCAACTTCTTCTTGGATGGGGCTTCATCAGAAGCAATCTTGTGCTTGCGCTTCCTGGCATCAGCTTCAGCCGCCCTTGTTTTCTTCAATTCAGAAGCTGTGGAGGGGACCTTAGGCTTCGAGCCTGTCATACTGGCAGGGAAGACAATGTGAGGTTCTTCCTGCCTTGATGCTTCAGTTCGGGCCACATCAGACTTCTCCGTTGGCTTGGCAGCCATTCCGCGGTCAATGCCAGGACGCCCAGGAGCTTTGCGCTTTTCAGCTTCATTATGTGCTTGAACACATTTTTGCACGAAGTACTTCCTGCATTCTCGAGAGCCTTTGGCTTCTTCACGCTTCTTGTGAAACTGTTCCTTAAGATCATGCAACATCTTCTTGAAGATCTGAACATCTGCCATGCTGAGCTTGGCCATGTTCTTCTTGAAGTGAGCCTTCTCATAGTCAATCTTGTTCTTGAGCTCGATAATCTTCTGAGCCAAGGCCAACTCATTAGCAATGGCTCCATGGAATGTGACGCTGATGTCCACAGGAAGCTGAAGATCATCAATGCTGATGCTCTGGTCATCGAACCACTCAACAATGAAGTTGTTCAGTATATCAACATCAAAGGGGCAGATCGTTGAAGATCTCCGCCTCTTGCTTGCTCTTGATCAGTTGCTCAAGTGCGTCATCACCAAGATCTTCTTCACTGGACAGATCAATGGTGTCATCTTCGTTCCTTAGAACGGCAGCAGGAGTCAGTTCATGCCCAGAAATCTTCTTGGGCTTCTTGGCTTTCTTGGTCTTCTCGGCCTTCTTGGAGACACGAGATAGGTGTTCATAATGCACACTGGCTTCAGGAGATGCAGTGGCCAATGGCTTCATAGTCGAAGCTTTTGGTGTGACAGAGGGCTTCGAAGCTTTTGTCTTCTTAGTCTTCTGCTTCGGTGGTGCTGGCGCATCTTCAGAATCTACGTCATCAGCAGATTGTTCCATCGTAGCCCTCTAAGCAGCGATATGTGAGAGAAGACCATCATAGTTGGTGAAGGGGCCGATGACATTTGGATTGGCATTGTGTGTGCCGTCAGCCCTTGGAGCAGATGGACCAGGGTTGAAGTTGAGGCCCAGCTCCTTCTTGTTCTTGGTGGCTGACTCCTTGGCAAACTGATAGTTGCGCTTGAATAGATTGTCTTCACGACACCATAACAAGGATGATGGGTCGGCATTCTCTGGCTTCGGTCCTCGGACCATGCATGGGTAGAAGCCTTGAGCAATGGTTTCAAGCTTCGACTTTGGTTGTAGATTCCTGTATAGGTCAACTCGGAACTCACGTCAACTCGGAAGCAACCTTCACGTCAACTCGGAACTCACCGAGCAGTTAGATCCAATGGAGCTCCCTTCCCTAAACGAGCTCTTGGATCGCATCGCCGCCCTGGGAGTCGCTATAGACTACGATCAGATTGGGCTTAAACCCGATCTAAGAGAGATCAACTCTCCCCAGGTCATCCATCACGTTGCAGTGGCGGAGGAACAATGCGGCGACCCCTCATCTATCTTAACGACTAGCTATGTCCGGATTCCCGATCCCTCCAAGCCGGATATCCGCGGAGGGGAGGACGTCACTCAAGACCTGAACCTAGAGTCAGGCAGCGGGCCAGATTCATTGGAAAACATCCAAGAATCCAAACTTCCGAGTTCGGAAACTCCTTGGCCCTTGAGTCTCAGATTGGGTGAGGTTTCGGATTCAATTCCACCCACCCAAACATAAGCAATCTACCCCAAATTAGGCAAGACCCGACGAAACAATACACCATTACTGGGCCAGATTCCTCCTGGTCATTAACAGGATAAAGGACTGCCGCGAGGAAGACGCAATTTCATTCTTCTGCAATAATTGCACGGACAAGGGAATCCTCAATGCCATAAGTCGCCGCGAAATTACACGCTTTGTCGACTTGGCGTCCATAGTACGAAAGTACTGTGCGATGGAAAGCGCCTGGAAAACCGAAATAAAATACGAACCCAGTCCGAAATAAAAGGGTGCATTATCGCCAGACACTCAACACCAAAAGGCAAAAACCCTCTACAAGGCATGGAACCGTACTGGAGGGATGGCTCAATGGATCCTGTAAAATTCACAGTGCAGAGGGCGCCACACCAACTCATAGCCTTAGAGCATGTTGGATACTCCGGCAGGTGGCCAAAAGTGGTGAAGATCTTCTAACCCTAGAAGCCACAGAGCACCAGCCCAGGGATACCAGTACGGTATTAACAGTCTTCGAGACTTTTGCGTCAAATAATATGCAAAAACGAACACTCCGCAGTCGTGCCGAAGTCTACCACGTGGCAACAATAAACCCATGGAGTGACACAGCTATTACTTTTAATGCCAGTGACGAACCTAAATTCCGAATAGCCCGAGCACCAGCCGCATTGGTCCTCAGTCCAATAGTGGACGGCTTTCGACTCACCAAGGTACTCATGGACGGTGGTAGTGGATTGAACCTCATTTATGAGGAAACCCTTCGAAAAATGGAAATAGACTGGAACCGCATCGAGCGAAGCAGCACAACCTTTAGAGGAATAATCCCCAGTCAGGAAGCACGCTGTACTGGAAAAATCACACTAGATGTGGTGTTCGGCACGCCGGATAATTACAGGTCCGAAGAGGTCATGTTCCAAGTGGCCCCGTTCAGTAGCAGATACCATGGTTTATTAGGGCAGGAGGCGTTTACAATCTTCCAAGCCATACCCCATTACAGGTACATGAAGCTTAAAATGCCCGGGCCCAACGGAATCATCACTCTTGCTAGTGATCCGGACATAGCACTCCGCGCTGAAAATAAGACAGCCGCACTGGCCCTCGAGGCACTATATGAAGCTCTAGCGGCCGAGGAACTGACTGCGCTGCGCTCCACGGTAAACAGGGATGACGTGATACTCGATAAAAGATCCAAGTCCACCTCCTTTAAACCGGCGGACGAAATAGTCAAAATCCAAGTCCATCCAACGGACCCTACAAAAACAGCTTCCATCGGGGTACAATTAAACCCTGATGTCGACGCCGCACTACGAGAGTTCCTACGCGAGAACTAGAACATTTTTGCCTGGCACCCTTCAGACATGCCAGGAATACCACGTAGGCTAGCCGAGCACAGTCTAAATATCCTAAAAGGATTCAAGCCAGTCAAGCAGGCTCTTCGACGTTTCTTTGAACCTAAGAGACAAGCCATGGGAGAAGAACTAGCCAAGCTATTGGAGGCCGGATTCATCAGAGACATAAAACATTCGGACTGGCTAGCAAACCTGGTGATGGTACCAAAGAAGGACAAATCCTGGCGCTTGTGCATCAAATTTAAGGACCTCAACAAGGCCTGCCCAAAGGATCCCTTCCCCCTCCCCCGCATCGATCAAATTATCGATGCTACCGCAGGACACGATTCATTGTGTTTCCTCGACGCATACTCCGGCTACCATCAAATTAAGATGGCAGAGCCAGACCAAGCCGCAACGGCATTCATCACACCGTACGGCCCATTCTGCTTCAATACAATGCCCTTCGGGCTCAAACACGCCGGCGCAACATATCAGCGCATGATTCAGGCATGTCTGGCAAACCAGATCGGCCAAACGGTGGAGGCATACGTAGATGACGTGGTCGTCAAAACCAAGCATGTCGAATCTATGGTAGACGACTTGAGGCTCACATTCGATAACCTCCGAACATACGACATCAAGCTCAACCCGGAAAAATGCATTTTTGGCGTACCAACCGGAAAGCTCTTGGGCTTCATTGTATCCAGTAGAGGAATTGAAGCAAATCCAGCCAAGATCCGAGCTCTGTCACAATTGGACATCCCAAAGGAACTCAAACAAATACAAAAATTGACCGGATGCGTGGCGGCTCTAAGCCGCTTTATCTCCCGCTTGGGAGAAAAGGCATTACCCCTTTATCGCCTCCTCTGGCGCACCGAACACTTCGAGTGGACGGATGCCTCCACGGCCGGACTCAACGAAATAAAAGCCATATTGGCAACAAACCCAGTCCTGGCCGCGCCAAACATTGGCGAACCAATGCTATTATACATTGCGGCAACTCATCAAGTAGTAAGCGCAGTGCTCGTCGTCGAACGAGAAACGGACGGACACAAATTCCCCCTTCAAAAGCCGGTTTACTATGTGTCCACTGTCCTTACTCCATGCAAGTCACGGTACCCGCATTATCAAAAGATAGCGTACGCGGTATTTCTGGCATCCCGGAAGCTGCGACACTACTTTTAAGAGTGTTCGATAACGGTAGCCTCGGAAGTACCACTTAAGATATTATAAACAACCACGACGCGACGAGCCGGATTGCCAAATGGGCCATTGAGCTCCTCCCGTTCGACATAACTTACAAGCCACGGCGAGCTATTAAGTCGCAAGTTTTGGCCGACTTCGTCGCCGAGTGGACGGAAGCCGAACTCCCTAAAGAGTATAGCACATATTCAAACTGGATCATGCACTTCAACGGCTCCAAAATGTTGGCTGGTCTGGGGGCTGGTGTCGTTTTGACGTCCCCAACAGGAGATACAGTTCAATACGTACTACAGATAATGTATACGGACTCCAACAACGCAGCCGAATATGAGGCCCTTCTACATGGTCTTCGGATGGCAGTATCCATGGGCATTCAACGCCTAGAGGCGCACGGGGATTCGAACCTCGCGATATCCCAAATAAATGCAGACTTTGATGCCAACAATCCGAAAATGGCAGCTTATCGCAATGCCGTCCTAAAAATGTCAGCTCGGTTCGAGGGGCTCAAATTTCACCATATAACCCGGGAAAACAATCAGGCAGCAGACGTCCTGGCATGCATCGGCGCAAAACGCGATGCCGTCCCTCCCAACATCTTCTTGGAGAGGCTGTTCAAGCCATCCGTAGTATGGGAAGGGGAACCCAGAAATAACATCCTGGACCCAACCGCACTGCTCGACACCGAATATTCTGACATAATTGGAGGCTCTGCCAACGAAATAACATCTTCAGCCCAAGTAATAATGGCAGTCATCGCCCCATGGACAGAACCATTCCTAGCCTACCTAACTAAGCAGGAACTTCCCGCGGACCAAAATGAGGCACGCTGCATAGTGCGGCGATCTAAAGCCTATAAAGTGCATGAGGGAGAGCTTTATAAGAAAAGCACCACCGGAGTCCTTCAAAGGTGCATCTCCGAAGAGGAAGGGCGGAATCTTCTGGCTGAAATTCATGCCGGACTCGGCGGTCACCACGCGGCGGCCCGGGCCCTTGTAAGCAAGGCCTTTCGTACAGGCTTCTATTGGCCGACGGCCCGGGCAGACGCTCAGGACTTAGTCCAACGATGCGTTGGTTGCCAGCTTTTTGCTAACCAAAGCCATATGCCACCCACCGCCCTCCAAACTATCCCCATCACCTGGCCCTTCGCGGTCTGGGGACTTGACATGGTTGGACCCCTTAAAGGAGGAACCCACAAGCAAAAATACTTACTGGTCATGGTGGATAAGTTCACCAAATGGATGGAAGCCAAGCCTGTTAAGACGGCCGAATCCGGACCGGTGATAGACTTCATATCCAGGGTCGTACACCGTTACGGCATCCCCCACAGCATCAACACAGATAACGGCACGAACTTTACGGCCGATGAGGTAAAACTCTGGTGCAAAAACATGGGCATCAAGCTTGATTATGCTTCAGTCTATCACCCACACACTAACGGTCAGGTCGAGCGAGCAAATGGTCTTATCATGAGCGGCATCAAACCCAGATTAGTGCGGTCCCTCAAGGAATCTAACACGCATTGGGTAGAGGAGCTCGACTCCGTACTCTGGGGGCTATGGACCATGCCAAATCGCACTACCGGATACACACCATTCTTTATGGTATACGGCACAGAGGTTGTTCTGCCCTGCGACATTATTCATGACTCACCTCGAGTGCGCATGTACGAAGAAATAGAAGCCGAGCTCGATCGACAGGACAGTTTGGACGCCTTGGAGGAGGAGCGTGACGTGGCAAAAGCCCGTTCCGCTTTCTATCAACAGCAGGCCCGAAGATACCAAAGCAGAGAAGTACAGGCCAAAACTTACAATATTGGCGAGTTAGTTCTACGCCTGACGGATAAGAAAAAGGACAAACGCAAGCCCAAATGGGAAGGTCCCTTCATCATTGACCAAGTCCTGACTGGTGGAGCGTACCGTCTGCGGGATGCATCGGATAATTGACTCAAGCCGAACCCATGGAACGCAGCCCGACTTCGAAGATTCTACGCCTAACGCCGGACTCTGTGTTCGTCTCCTTCCTCTGTCCATTTTTTATACATTATCTGTCTTATATTTTTCTCTTCTCCTTTTCTTTTCTGTCACAGCCTTTAGGGGCCCATTCGTGCCTTGTTTGCACGCGAATGACGCGCCATCCGCGCTCATTATACCTGGGGGCTTCTTTAATAGAAGCTTATTCATACGGGCTTTATGCCCAACACATGTGTTATCCTTCCGCATGTACCCTTTATTCACCATTATATGCATCGATATGACTTAAGTTTTGGCCAAGCTGGGTTGCCGGGCTCTTGTATTTATGCCCTACATTCCTGTTAATTCGGCTAGGGCATAAGGGGAGCCCCTCTGCGATTGTTACTGTCGGGTCAGCCGGATGTGTACCTCAGACTGGGTGAAGCCGAAAGCTAGCGTTCTTAAGGGAATATTCGGTCAGTGAACTAAAGATGATTTTTCACTTATTTACTTATGCGCCCCCAGATGTTTTTTCTGCGTCTCTTCTCGCAGTCCGGACATGCACTTTAGGGCATGCCTCCCAGGGAAAGGAACCCCTAACGGAACTATTCTCCCTGGAAGATGTTTCTTACTAACCATGTAATATAACATAACTAGTTGGGCACTTGTCCGTTAAAGCACTAATGACCCCTACGCCTGGTCTCCAAGCATGCCCCGGTTCTTACATAATCGAGAGGGTATTCGGATACACTCCGGACCGTCGGGTCCTGAGGTTGAAGCGAAAAGGTTCGCCACGACAAACGATCTACAATCCGGCTAGAAGGCATTATACATGTCACTTTAAATTACATAGTCAATTTTACTGGTTGAATTCCTCTTCAATACCATCCAATAGGCTGTCTAGTCTACAGTCCTGTTGGGAATACTTTGCGCCAATTCTACTTGGTTGTACACTAAGCCCACAGGGATCTCCTTCCCATCGGGCCCCACAGGTCCGACCTCGGCCATGTGGTTCGGGTTAGCCTTCGTGTACCGCGTCTTCACCATCGCCCAGGCTTCCCTGGCGCCCTGACGGCAGGCCAATATCTTCCATAATCGGAAGCGCCGCCGCGCACCCTTCAGCTTCTCTGCAAGCTCTCCAAGGCCTTCGGGCATGGAGACGGATGGCCACAAGGCCTGGACGACGCCATGCATCACCTGCTGAACTCGTTCGTGCAGTTGTGAGAGCTCAGGAAGAAGGTCACCCATAGAACCGGGCATTTCCTCGGCAGGACGACTTGTTAGCATACCTACAGATATAACTCTGTCAGCCAACTTCCTCGTCAAACTCCTTTTCAAAGTTCGTTCAAGCACTTACTAAATATGCCACGTCGAAGCCACCGATTCTCCTTAACAGAGTCCAACAGTTGGGCACGAACATATTTTAGTTCCATGCCCAGCTTGGTGTTGGCATCTAAGAGATCATTCTTCTCCTGCCTCACCCTCGTAAGCATGCTCTCACCAGCCTTCAGCTGGCGTTGGAGCTGTTGCTTATCCGGATTTACTCCAGCGTCATCTGCAATTTTATCGTCAGATCTGCATATACGCCGCACTCTATATGATACTTATCATTCGAAGGATATATTGCCAGAGGGGGTCTCTTTGGGCTCCCCTGCTGCGGCCAGTGCAGCCTGAAGTTGGGCTTTGCACTCTTCCAGCTCCTGGGACAGTTGGGTATTCTTTTCTGTAAGAACCTGCATAAAAAATGATCCTTAAATCAGTTATTGTAACTGGTTCAAGTCTCAGGGGCTACTGATATATATAATCACCAAATTTTCTCACTCGTATGTCTTTTACATACTGCTCGGTGGCTCTGGCTAGACCATTTTGAGCGGCACGGAGGTACGCATCTCCCGAGTTGAAGGCATCCAATGCCTCTTGGGAGAAACAAGCGTCACGAAGAACAGTCCGGCGACGCCTGTGGTTCATGGCACTTTCCACCTCGGAATTGGTGGCGGACAGTTTATCCGCATCCTCTGCCGGAGGAGCGCCCGACGCACGCCTTGTATTCGTTCCCGCCTCCGAATCCGGCCTTGGAGCCTGGCTGGTGGAGGCGCGATTAGTAGCCTCTCCGGGTATAGTCCGGCGAGCGCTCTTTTTCCTAAAAAGAAGGCATGGGCGTTAGTATGCCTATGAGAATAATGTCTTGGAATAAAGACGGCGCGCCGTACCGCTGCGCCGGTGTCTCAATCCGGACTGCAGGTCTTTTCAGTCTGCCTGGCCTCGCGGCCCCTTGTTGGCTAGCTGCCACAGGCTCGGCTTTTCGCCTCGAGGACCTCCCCTGCAAAACACGGTTGTTATACGTAATCGAAAACATGCAAGGACGGATCCTTTTTCAAAGTGTTGGGACTTTGGTCTCAGTAACCTGTGAGGCTGGAAGTAGCCCAGGGTAATCGGCCGTAATGGCCACCAGAGCGTTGTCATTGCTCAATTGGTAAAATACCCCATCGATCAGCTCCACAGATATGTCCAGATCCTCCTGGGAGGCCGGGTCAAGGGACCGTTCCGGGTCCTCAGGTTGGGGAGGGGGGTTGTTTATCTCCCTAACAGCCTGGCACAGCTCCTGCGTTGAAATTGCTAGACTGAATACTTAACTATGGGAATATGAAACGGATGGGCGAGAAAAAGTTTCCGCTTACCCAGCTCGGAGGATTGTACATAGAAAATCCGCCCTGCGGGTTGATGCGGAGGAATTCCTCCTCTTCTCCCTTGTACAAAGTGGATAACATCTTTATTAGATCAGCAACCGATCCTGGCCCTTTACGGCCGTAGCGGGTGGCGTCATCCTCCCTGTTGAAATCCCACATGGGGTGGCCTCTATACTGAAGCGGCTGCACCCCCCACATAATACATGTGGCCATGACCTCGATCATGGTCAATCTGGATCGAGCTAACAAACTTATCCGGCTCATCAGGTAAAGAACGTCCCTGTCATCTTCCTCCAGGGAGCTCCATGGACGCCAGCTTCGGCGCTTCTTCAAAGGAGCGTTGTCGAACTCAGGGAGGCCGATTCGAATAGGATCCGGGAGAGGGACGTCTTCTATATAAAACCATTCTGAAGGCCAGTCTTCGGACGTATTCTTTGGGGTTCCGGATAGATATCCGGTCCCGGTGATACACCACACTTCGGCTCCACCCACCTGATATATTGACCCCTTCTAAGAACAGGGCACAAGGCAGAACAGCTTTTTCCACAGCGCGAAATGAGCCTCACAGCCCAAAAACA
Organism: Triticum urartu; assembly: GCF_003073215.2. Lineage (NCBI taxonomy): Eukaryota > Viridiplantae > Streptophyta > Magnoliopsida > Poales > Poaceae > Triticum > Triticum urartu. The sequence continues at coordinate 64,644,476 of NC_053025.1, read as the reverse complement.
GCTCGCAAAGGGCTACGAATCCCGTGATATGCAATATGGAGGCAGGCGTAAGGTTGTGCAACTGCAGGCCGTAGAACTCCAGGAGCCCCCGGAGAAATGGATGAATTGGAAATCTGAGCCCTCTTACCAAATGAGGGACAAGGCATACCCGCCCTCCCTTGGAGGGATTGGGAAGGCTCTTCGCTTGCTCTCCGCCATTATAGGTGGCGAGCCCGGCTCGAACCGGGACCATGTACGCTGGGGGAAGAAATCCCTTGGTCTGAAGCATCACTAATTTGCTGTGTGGGACGGAACATCTCTCCCAATCTCCATGCTTGGGGCTAGGGGAGCGAGAGGAGGAGCTGCGTCAACCGGCCATGACGGAATGGATCTCTGTCGGATGCGCTCTGATGAAGGCTCGCCAAGGGAGTATGGTGTGATTTGGATCTGAATCCTCGTCTTTTTAATAGGCAGCTCATTCACACAACTAGGGGGTAAATGTAAAAACACCCTGGCTCTTCACTTTCGCTCGACACGTGGAAAGTGGCCATTATTGGTCGTGGAAGCCAAGGAGCGCAACATTCACAAGAGGCCGGACACTATTTCAACAGGTACACGAAATTTGGAGAGGAACCCGCCTTGCAATGCTGAAGCCAGTACTGCGCGTCAGACTCATCGCCATTGAAGCCTGGTTCAGGGGCTACTGAGGGAGTCCTGGATTAGGGGGTCTCCGGACAGCCGGACTATATCCTTTGGCCGGACTGTTGGACTATGAAGGTACAAGATTGAAGACTTCGTCTCGTGTCCGGATAGGACTCTACTTGGCTTGGAAGGCAAGCTAGGCAATACGGATATGGATATCTCCTCCTTTGTAACCGACCTTGTGTAACCCTAACCCTCTCCGGTGTCTATATAAACTGGAGGGTTTTAGTCCGTAGGACAACATACAATCATACCATAGGCTAGCTTCTAGGGTTTAGCCTCTCTGATATTGTGGTAGATCTACTCTTGTACTACCCATATCATCAATATTAATCAAGCAAGACGTAGGATTTTACCTCCATCAAGAGGGCCCGAACCTAGGTAAAACATTGTGTCCCCTGTCTCCTGTTACCATCCGGCCTAGACGCACAGTTTGGGACCCCCTACCCGAGATCCGCCGGTTTTGACACCGACAGTCATGCACCCTTGAAGAGTGGTCTATTCTTACTGAATCTCGATAGTAGTCATACACATATTCATAATATTGAAGCCAAAAGATGCAGAGTTGATAATGATAGTGCAACTTATTTGTGGCACTGCCGTTTAGGTCATACCGGTATAAAGCGCATGAAGAAACTCCGTACTGATGGACTTTTGGAACCACTTGATTATGAATCACTTGGTACTTGCGAACCGTGCCCCATGGGCAAGATGACTAAAACGCCGTTCTCTGGAACTATGGAGCGAGCAACAGATTTGTTGGAAATCATACATACAGATGTGTGTGGTCCGATGAATATTGAGGCTCGCGGCGGGTATCGTTATTTTCTCACCTTCACAGATGATTTAAGCAGATATGGGTATATCTACTTAATGAAACATAAGTCTGAAACATTTGAAAAGTTCAAAGAATTTCAGAGTGAAGTTGAAAATCATCGTAACAAGAAAATAAAGTTTCTACGATCTGATCGTGGAGAAGAATATTTGAGTTACGAGTTTGGTCTTCATTTGAAACAATGCGGAATAGTTTTGCAACTCACGCCACCTGTAACACCACAGCGTGATGGTGTGTCCGAACGTCGTAATTGTACTTTACTAGATATGGTGCGATCTATGATGTCTCTTACTGATTTACCGCTATCATTTTGGGGTTATGCTCTAGAGACAGCTGCATTCACGTTAAATAGGGCACCATCAAAATCCGTTGAGACGACGCCTTATAAACTATGGTTTGGCAAGAAACCAAAGTCGTCGTTTCTTAAAGTTTGGGGCTACGATGCTTATGTGAAAAAGCTTCAACTTGATAAGTTTGAACCCAAATCGGAGAAATGTGTCTTCATAGGATACTCAAAAGAGACTGTTGGGTACACCTTCTATCATAGATCCGAAGGCAAGACTTTTGTTGCTAAATTTGGAATCTTTATAGAGAAGGAGTTTCTCTCGAAAGAAGTGAGTGGGAGGAAAGTAGAACTTGATGAGGTAACTGTACCTACACCCTTGTTGGAAAGTAGTTCATCATAGAAACCGGTTCCTATGACACCTACACCAATTAGTGAGGAAGTTAATGATGATGATCATGAAACTTCAGATCAAGTTGTTATTGAACCTCGTAGGTCAACCAGAGTGAGACCCGCACCACAGTGGTACGGTAATCCTGTTCTGGAGGTTATGTTGCTAGACCATGATGAACCTACGAACTATGAAGAAGCGATGGTGAGCCCAGATTCCGCAAAATGGCTTGAAGCCATGAAATCTGAGATGGGATCTGTCGGTGTCAAAACCGGCGGATCTCAGGTAGGGGGTCCCAAACTGTGCGTCTAGGCCGGATGGTAACAGGAGGCAGGGGACACAATGTTTTACCCAGGTTCGGGCCCTCTTGATGGAGGTAAAACCCTACGTCCTGCTTGATTAATATTGATGATATGGGTAGTACAAGAGTAGATCTACCACGAGATCAAAGAGGCTAAACCCTAGAAGCTTGCCTATGGTATGATTGTATGTTACGGTTGTTGTCCTACGGACTAAAACCCTTCGGTTTATATAGGCACCGGAGGGGGTTAGGGTTACACAAGGTCGGTTACAAAGGAGGTGATATCCATATCCGTATTGCCAAGCTTGCCTTCCACGCCAAGGAAAGTCCCATCCGGACACGGGACGAAGTCTTCAATCTTGTATATTCATAATCCAACAGTCCGGCCAAAGGTTATAGTCCGGCTATCCGGACACCCCCTAATCCAGGACTCCCTCAGTAGCCCCCGAACCAGGCTTCAATGACGATGAGTCCGGCGCACAGATTGTCTTTGACATTGCAAGGCGGGTTCCTCTCCAAAAATCTGTGTACCTGTTTGAAATAGTGTCCGGCTTCTTGTGAATGTTGCGCTCCTTGGCTTCTACGCCCAATAATGGCCACTTTCCACGTGTCGAGCGAATGTGAAAAGCTAGGGTGTTTTTACATTTACCCCCCTAGCTGTGTGAATGAGCTGCCTATTAAAAAGACGAGGATTCAGATCCAAGTCACACCATACTCCCTTGGCGAGCCTTCATCAGAGCGCATCCGACAGAGATCCATTCCGTCATGGCCGGTTGACGCAGCTCCTCCTCTCGCTCCCCTAGCCCCAAGCATGGAGATTGGGAGAGATGTTCCGTCCCACACAGCAAATTAGTGATGCTTCAGACCAAGGGATTTCTTCCCCCAGCGTACATGGTCCCGGTTCGAGCCGGGCTCGCCACCTATAATGGCGGAGAGCAAGCGAAGAGCCTTCCCAATCCCTCCAAGGGAGGGCGGGTATGCCTTGTCCCTCATTTCGTAAGAGGGCTCGGATTTCCAATTCATCTGTTTCTCTGGGGGCTCCTAGAGTTCTACGGCCTCCAGTTGCACAACCTTACGCCTGCCTCCATATTGCATATCGCGGGATTCGTAGCCCTTTGCGAACTGTTTTTGGGTTGTGAGGCTCATTTCGCGCTGTGGAACAAGCTGTTCTGCCTTGTGCCCCGTTCTCAGAAGGGGTCAATATATCAAGTGGGCGGAGCCGAAGTGTGGCGTATTGCCGGGATCGGATATCTGTCCGGAACCCCAAAGAAGACATTCAAAGACTGACCTTCAGAATGGTTTTATATAGAATACCTCTCCCTCCCGGATCCTATTCGAATCGGCCTCCCTGAGTTCGACAACGCTCCTTTGAAGAAGCGCCGGAGCTGGCGTCAATGGAGCTCCCTGGAGGAAGATGACAGGGACGTTCTTTACCTGATGAGCCGGATAAGTTTGTTAGCTCGATCCGGATTGACCATGATCGAGGTCATGGCCACATGTATTATGCGGGGGGTGCAGCCGCTTCAGTATAGAGGCCACCCCATGTGGGATTTCAACGGGGAGGATGACGCCACCCGCTACGGCCGTAAAGGGCCGGGATCGGTTGCTGATCTAATAAAGATCTTATCCACTTTGTACAAGGGAGAAGAGGAGGAATTCCTCCATGTCAACCCACAGGGCGGATTTTCTATGTACAATCCTCCGAGATGGGTAAGCGGAGACTTTTTCTCGCCCATCCGTTTCATATTCCCATAGTTAAGTATTCAGCCTAGCGATTTCAAAGCAGGAGCTGCGCCAGGCTGTACGGGAGATAAACAACCCCCCCCCCCACACAGCCCGAGGACCTGGAACGGTCCCTTGACCCGGCCACCCAGGAGGATCCGGACATATCTGTGGAGCTGATCGATGGGGTATTTTACCAATTGAGCAATGACAACGCCTTGGTGGCCATTACGGCCGATTACCCAGGGCTACTTCCAGCCTCACAGGTAACTGAGACCGAAGTCCCAGTACTTTGAAAAGGGATCCGTCCCTGCGTGTTTTTGATTACCGTATAACAACCGTGTTTTGCAGGGGAGGTCCTCGAGGCGGAAGGCCAAGCCTGCGGCGACTAGCCAACAAGGGGCCGCGAGGCCAGGCAGGCTGAAAAGACTCGCAGTCCGGATTGAGACACCGGCGCAGCGGTACGGTGCGCCGTATTTATTCCAAGACATTATTCTCATAGGCATACTAACGCCCATGCCTTATTTTTAGGAAAAAGAGCGCTCGCCGGACTATAGCCGGAGAGGCTACTAATCGCGCCTCCACCAGCCAGGCTCCAAGGCTGGATTCGGAAGCGGGAACGAATATGAGGTGTGCGCCGGGCGCTCCTCCGACATTCAAAAGCCGGTTTACTATGTGTCCACTGTCCTTACTCCATGCAAGTCACGGTACCCGCATTATCAAAAGATAGCATACGCGGTATTTATGGCATCCCGGAAGCTGCGACACTACTTTCAAGAGTGTTCTATAATGGTAGCCTCGGAAGTACCACTTAACGATATTATAAACAACCACGACACGATGAGCCGGATTGCCAAATGGGCCATTGAGCTCCTCTTGTTCGACATAACTTAGAAGCCACGGCGAGCTATTAAGTCACAAGTTTTGGCCGATTTCGTCGCCGAGTGGACGGAAGCCAAACTCCCTAAAGAGTATAACACATATTCAAACTGGATCATACACTTCGATGGCTCCAAAATGTTGGCTGGTCTAGGGGCTGGCGTCGTTTTGACGTCCCCAACAGGAGATACAGTTCAATACGTACTACAGATAATGTATACGAACTCCAACAACGCAGCCGAATATGAGGCCCTTCTACATGGTCTCCGGATGGCAGTATCCATAGGCATTCAACGCCTAGAGGTGCGCGGGGATTCGAACCTCGTGATATCCCAAATAAATGGAGACTTTGATGCCAAGGATCCGAAAATGGCAGCTTATCGCAATGCCGTCCTAAAAATGGCAGCTCGGTTCGAGGGGCTCGAATTTCAACATATAACCCGGGAAAACAATCAGGCAGCAGACGTCCTGGCACGCATCGGCGCAAAACGCGATGTCGTCCCTCCCAAAATCTTCTTGGAGAGGCTATTCAAGCCATCCATAGTATGGGAAGGGGAACCCGGAAATAACAGCCTGGACCCAACCGCACTGCTCGACACCGAATATTCTGACATAATTGGAGGCTCTACCAACGAAATAACATCTTCAGCCCAAGTAATAATGGCAGTCATCGCCCTGTGGACAGAACCATTCCTAGCCTACCTAACTAAGCAAGAACTTCCCGCGGACCAAAATGAGGCACACTGCATAGTGCGGCGATCTAAAGCCTATAAAGTGCATGAGGGAGAGCTTTATAAGAAAAGCACCACCGGAGTCCTTCAAAGGTGCATCTCCGAAGAGGAAGGGCGGAATCTTCTGGCTAAAATTCATGCCGGACTCGGCGATCACCACGCGGCGGCCTGGGCCCTTGTAAGCAAGGCCTTCCGTACAGGCTTCTATTGGCCGACGGCCCGGGCAGACGCTTAGGACTTAGTCCAACGATGTGTTGGTTGCCAGCTTTTTGCTAACCAAAGCCATATGCCACCCACCGCCCTCCAAACTACCCCCATCACCTGGCCCTTCGTGGTCTGGGGGCTTGACATGGTTGGACCCCTTAAAGGAGGAACCCACAAGCAAAAATACTTACTGGTCATGGTGGATAAGTTCACCAAATGGATAGAAGCCAAGCCTGTTAAGATGGCCGAATCCGGACCGGTGATAGACTTCATATCCGGGGTCGTACACCGTTACGGCGTCCCCCACAGCATCATCACTGATAACGACACGAACTTTACGGCCGATGAGGTAAAACTCTGGTGCAAAAACATGGGCATCAAGCTTGATTATGCTTCAGTCTATCACCCACACACTAACGGTCAGGTCGAGCGAGCAAATGGTCTTATCATGAGCGGCATCAAACCCAGATTAGTGCGGTCCCTCAAGGAATCTAACACGCATTGGGCAGAGGAGCTCGACTCCGTACTCTGGGGGCTACAGTCCACGCTGAATCGCACTACCAGATACACACCATTCTTTATGGTATACGGCGCAGAGGCTGTTCTGACCTGCGACATTATTCATGACTCACCTCGAGTGCGCATGTACGAAGAAAGAGAAGCCGAGCTCGATCGGCAGGACAGTTTGGACGCCTTGGAGGAGGAGTGTGATGTGGCAAAAGCCCGTTCCGCATTCTATCAACAGCAGGCCCGAAGATACCAAAGAAGAGAAGTATGGGCCAAAACTTACAATATTGGCGAGTTAGTCCTATGCCTGCCGGATAAGAAAAAGGACAAACTCAAGCCCAAATGGGAAGGTCCCTTCATCATTGACCAAGTCCTGACTGGTGGAGCGTACCGTCTGCGGGATGCATCGGATAATCGACTCGAGCCAAACCCATGGAACGCAGCCCGACTTCGAAGATTCTACGCCTAACGCAGGACTCTGTGTTCGTCTCCTTCCTCTGTCCATTTTTTATACATTATCTGTCTTATATTTTTCTCCTTCTCCTTTTCTTTTCTCTCACAGCCTTTAGGGGCCCATTCGTGCCTTGTTTGCACGCAAATGACGCGCCATTCGCGCTCATTATACCTGGGGGCTTCTTTAATAGAAGCTTATTCATACGGGCTTTATGCCCAACACATGTGTTATCCTTCCACATGTACCCTTTATTCACCATTATATGCATCGATATGACTTAAGTTTTGGCCAAGCTGGGTTGCCTGGCTCTTGTATTTATGCCCTACATTCCTGTTAATTCGGCTAGGGCATAAGGGGAGCACCTCTGCGATTGTTACTGCCAGGTCAGCCGGATGTGTACCTCAGACTGGGTGAAGCCGAAAGCTAGCGTTCTTAAGGGAATATTCGGTCGGTGAACTAAAGATGATTTTTCACTTATTTACTTATGCGCCCCAAATGTTTTTTCTGTGTCTCTTCTCGCAGTCCGGACATGCACTTTAGGGCATGCCTCCCAGGGAAAGGAACCCCTAACGGAACTATTCTCCCTGGAAGATGTTTCTTACTAACCTTGTAATATAACATAACTAGTTGGGCACTTGTCCGTTAAAGCACTAATGACCCCTACGCCTGGTCTCCACGCATGCCCCGGTTCTTACATAACCGAGAGGGTATTCGGATACACTCTGGACCGTCGGGTCCTGAGGTTGAAGCGAAAAGGTCCGCCACAACAAACGATCTACAATCCGGCTAGAAGGCATTATACATGTCACTTTAAATTACATAGTCAATTTGACTGGTTGAATTCCTCTTCAATACCATCCAATAGGTTGTCTAGTCTACAGTCCTGTTGGGAATACTTTGTGGCCAATTCTACTTGGCTGTACACTAAGCTCACAGGGATCTCCTTCCCACCGGGCCCCACAGGTCCGACCTCGGCCATGTGGTTCGGGTCAGCCTTCGTGTACCGCGTCTTCACCATTGCCCAGGCTTCCCTGGCGCCCAGATGGCAGGCCGATATCTTCCATAATCGGAAGCGCCGCCGCGCTCCCTTCAGCTTCTCTGCAAGCTCTCCAAGGCCTTCAGGCATGGAGACGGATGGCCACAAGGCCTGGACGACGCCTTGCATCACCTGCCGAACTCGTTCGTGCAGTTGTGAGAGCTCGGGAAGAAGGTCACCCGTAGAACCGGGCATTTCCTTGGCAGGACGACCTGTTAGCATACCTACAGATATAACTCTGTCAGCCAACTTCCTCGCCGAACTCTTTTTCAAAGTTCGTTCAAGCACTTACTAAATATGCCGCGTCGAAGCCACCGATTCTCCTTAACAGAGTCCGACAGTTTAGCACGAACATATTTTAGTTCCACGCCCAGCTTGGTGTTGGCATCTAAGAGGTCATTCTTCTCCTGTCTCACCCTCGTAAGCACGCTCTCACTAGCCTTCAGCTAGCATTGGAGCTGTTGCTTATCCGGATTTACTCCAGCGTCATCTGCAATTTTATCGTCAGATCTGCATATACGCCGCACTCTATATGATACTTATCATTCGAAGGATATATTACCAGAGGGGGTCTCTTTGGGCTCCCCTGCTGCGGCCAGTGCGGCCTGAAGTTGGGCTTTGCACTCTTCCAGCTCCTGGGACAGTTGGGTATTCTTTTCTGTAAGAACCTGCATAAAAAAACGATCCTTAAATCAGTTATTCTAACTGTTTCAATTCTTAGGTGTCAAAACCGGTGGAGCTCGGGTAGGGGGTCCCAAACTGTGCGTCTAGGCCGGATGGTAACAGGAGGCAGGGGACACAATGTTTTACCCAGGTTCGGGCCCTCTTGATGGATATCCGTATTGCCTAGCTTACGTTCCACGCCAAGTAGAGTCCTACCCGGACACGAGACGAAGTCTTCAATCTTGTACCTTCATAGTCCAACAGTCCGGCCAAAGGATATAGTCCAGCTGTCCGGAGACCCCCTAATCCAGGACTCCCTCAATGACCATAAAAGATATTACTCATACAAATAGAACGACCATTATTCTCTGATTTAAATGAATAACCGTCTCGGATTAAACAAGATCCATATACAATGTTCATGCTCAACGCTGGCACCAAATAACAATTATTCAGGTCTAAAACTAATCCCGAAGGTAGATGTAGAGGTAGCGTGCCGACTGCGATCACATCGACTTTGGAACCATTTCCCACGCGCATCGTCACCTCGTCCTTAGCCAATCTTCGCTTAATTTGTAGCCCCTGTTTCGAGTTGCAAATATTAGCAACAAAACCAGTATCAAATACCCTGGTGCTACTGCGAGCATTAGTAAGGTACACATCAATAACATGTATATCACATATACCTTTGTTCACCTTGCCATCCTTCTTATCTGCCAAATACTTGGGGCAGTTCCGCTTCCAGTGACTAGTCTGCTTGTAGTAGAAGCACTCAGTCTCAGGCTTTGGTCCAGACTTGGGTTTCTTCTCTTGAGCAGCAACTTGTTTGCCATTCTTCTTGAAGTTTCCGTTCTTCTTCCCTTTGCCTTTTTTCTTGAAACTGGTGGTCTTATTGACCATCAACACTTGATGCTCCTTCTTGATTTCTACCTCCGCAGCCTTTAGCATTGCGAAGAGCTCAGGAATCGTCTTATCCATCCCTTGCATGTTATAGTTCATCACGAAGCTCTTGTAGCTTGGTGGCAGTGATTGAAGAATTCTGTCAATGACGCTATCATCCAGAAGATTAACTCCCAGTTGAATCAAGTGATTGCAGTACCCAGACATTCTGAGTATATGCTCACTGACAGAACTATTCTCCTCCACCTTGCAGCTATAGAACTTATTGGAGACTTCATATCTCTCAATCCGGGCATTTGCTTGAAATATTAACTTCAACTCCTGGAACATCTCATATGCTCCATGACGTTCAAAACGTTGTGGAAGTCCTAGTTCTAAGCCGTAAAGCATGGCACACTGACTATCGAGTAGTCATCAACACGTGACTACCATGCATTCACAATGTCTGCAGTTGCTGGCGCAGGTGGTATACCTAGCGGTGCTTCCAGGACGTAATTCTTCTGTGCAGCAATGAGGATAATCCTCAAGTTACGGACCCAGTCCGTGTAACTGCTACCATCATCTTTCAACTTTGCTTTCTCAAGGAACGCATTAAAATTTAACGGAACAACAGCACGAGCCATCTATCTACAATCAACATAGACAAGCAAGAAACTATTAGGTACTAAGTTCATGATAAATTTAAGTTCAATTAATCATATTACTTAAGAACTCCCACTTAGATAGACATCCTCTAATCTTCTAAGTGATCACGTGATCCATATCAACTAAACCATGTCCGATCATCACGTGAGATGGAGTAGTTTCAATGGTGAACATCACTATGTTGATCATATCTACTATATGATTCACGCTCGACCTTTTGGTCTCCGTGTTCCGAGGCCATATCTGTTATATGCTAGGCTCATCAAGTTTAACCTGAGTATTCCGCGTGTGCAACCGTTTTGCACCCGTTGTATTTGAACGTAGAGCCTATCACACCTGATCATCACGTGGTGTCTCAGCACGAAGAACTTTCGCAACGGTGCATACTTAGGGAGATCACTTATATCTTGATAATTTAGTGAGATATCATCTTATAATGCTACTGTCAATCAAAGCAAGATAAGATGCATAAAAGATAAACATCACATGCAATCAATATAAGTGATATGATATGGCCATCATCATCCTGTGCTTGTGATCTCCATCTCCGAAGCACCGTCATGATCACCATCGTCACCGACACGACACCTTGATCTCCATCGTAGCAGCGTTGTCGTCTCGCCAACTTATGCGTCTATGACTATCGCTACCGCCTAGTGATAAAGTAAAGCATTACAGGGCATTTGCATTGCATACAATAAAGCAAAAACCATATGGCTCCTGCCAGTTGCCGATAACTTGGTTACAAAACATGATCATCTCATACAATAAAATATAGCATCATGCCTTGACCATATCACATCACATAATGCCCTGCAAAAACAAGTTAGACGTCCTCTACTTTGTTGTTGCAAGTTTTACGTGGCTGCTATGGTCTGAGCAAGAACCGTTCTTACCTACGCATGAAAACCACAATGATAGTTCGTCAAGTTAGTGCTATTTTAACCTTATCAAGGACTGGGCGTAGCCACACTCGGTTCAACTAAAGTTGGAGAAACTGACACCCGCCAGTCACCTGTGTGCAAAGCACATCGGTAGAACCAGTCTCGCATAAGCGTACGCGTAATGTCGGTCCGGGCCGCTTCATCCAACAATACCGCCGAACCAAAGTATGACATGCTGGTAAGCAGTATGACTTGTATCGCCCACAACTCACTTGTGTTCTACTCGTGCATATAACATCAACGCATAAAACCTGGCTTGGATGCCACTGTTGGGGAACGTAGTAATTTCAAAAAAAATCCTACGCACACACAGGATCATGGTGATGCATAGCAACGAGAGGGGAGAGTGTTGTCTACGTACCCTCGTAGACCATTCACGGAAGCGTTATATCAACGCGGTTGATGTAGTCGTACATCTTCGCGATCCAAATGATCCAAGTACTGAAAGCACGACACCTCCGAGTTCTGCACACGTTCGGCCCGGTGACGTCCTCGCCTTCTCGATCCAGCAAGAGGGGCGAAGTAGTAGACGAGTTCCGGCAGCACGATGGCGTGGTGACGGTGTTGGGGAAGAACAATCTCCGTAGGGCTTCACCTAAGCACTACGAAAACTATGACGGAGGATAAACTAGAGGGGACGGGGTTGCCGGCCCACGGCTTGGTGTTTCTTGATGTGTCTTGGGTGCTAGCCCTACCCCTCTATTTATATGTTGAGCCATGGGATCGAAACTTGGAGTAAAAGCCTCCACAAAGTCGGTTTCACCCGAAAGGCAAGAGTCCTTCTCGGACTCTAGGGCCAGACGCCAGGGTTCCCGGCGTCTGGAACCAGACGCCAGGGACCCTGGCGTCTGGCCCCTGGACTTCGCAAAACTTCCTTTTCCACTTTCCAAAAACCTTGTGGGCTTTCCCCTTTGGCTAAAATAAAGTGTTCTCGTACCCAAACATTTCAGGAAACATCCGGAACCCTTTCCGGTGAATTCCGGAACCCTTCCGGTGACCAAACACTATTATCCGGATACGTCTCCAACGTATCTATAATTTCTGATTGCTCAATGCTATATTATCTGCTGTTTTGGACATTATTGGGCTTTATTATCCACTTTTATATTATTTTTGGGACTAACCTATTAACCGGAGGCCCAGCCCAGAATTGTTGTTTTTTGCCTGTTTTAGGGTTCTGAAGAAAAGGAATATCAAACGGAGTCCAAACGGAATGAAACCTTCGGGAACGTGATTTTCTCAACGAACAAGACCCGGGAGACTTGGACCCTACATCAAGAAAGAAAAGAGGAGGCCACGAGGTAGGGGGCGCGCCTGCCTACCCTAGGCACGCCCTCCACTCTAGTAGCCCCCCTGTTGCTCCACCGACGTACTCCTTCCTCCTATATATATCCACGTACCCCCAAACGATCAGATACGGAGCCAAAACCCTAATTCCACCGCCGTAACTTTATGTATCCATGAGATCCCATCTTGGGGCCTGTTCTAGAGCTCCGTCGGAGGGGGCATCGATCACGGAGGGCTTATACATCAACACCATAGCCCCTCCGATGAAGTGTGAGTAGTTTACCTCAGACCTACGGGTCCATAATTAGTAGCTAGATGGCTTCTTCTCTCTTTTTGGATCTCAATACAATGTTCTCCCCCTCTCTTGTGGAGATCTATTCGATGTAATCTTCTGTTTGCGGTGTGTTTGTTGAGACCGATGAATTGTGGGTTTATGATCAAGTCTATCTATGAACAATATTTGAATCTTCTCTGAATTCTTTTATGTATGATTGGTTATCTTTGCAAGTCTCTTCGAATTATCAGTTTGGTTTGGCCTACTAGATTGATTTTTCTTGCAATGGGAGAAGTGCTTAGCTTTGGGTTCAATCTTGCGGTGTCCTTTCCCGGTGACAGTAAGGGTAGCAAGGCACGTATTGTATTTTTGCCATCAAGGATAACAAGATGGGGTTTTCTTCATATTGCATGTCACACCCTAGCAAGTTCATGCATTAGAGTGTTTGCATCATGTTTAATTCTCCTAGAAAGATGAAATGGGGATAACAGAACCCCCAACACCCCCTTAAACCAACTAGGGTTTACTAAAATTGGTTTCAATGAACCCAAAATGCCCTTCACAAAATGTTCATCATTTCTGGATTGGGCTAAAACCCCTGGCAAAAATGGTGCACTCTTTTCTAGGACATTCTGGATTTTTTGAATTAAATCATAAGTATTTGAATTTGGACATTTAAATGCTATAAAATATTTTAAATGCCCAAATAATTCTGGATTTAAGTGAGGGCTGTTAGGAATAATCCCAACAGAGCCCACAATTATTTCCAGGATTTCTGGAAACGTTTTAGTATTTTTAATAAAGCCCAATAGTTGCAGAAAATTTGAAAACAGAAAACAATTTAGAAAGAGAGAGAGAGAGAGAGAGAGAGAGAGAGAGAGAGAGGCCAGAGGCCACTTACCTGGCTGGCCCGGCCCATCTGGCCTGTGCCAGTCATCACCTAACTCTGCCAGTAGGCAGAGGAGGGACACCGCGACGCCGCCGAGCTCGCCACGCCACCTCCCTGCCTGCCTACCCTCCCCCGCGCCAGCGCGACGCCTCGAAACGCCTCCGTGGCGCCGCCCCGACCCCGTGGACACCTCACTCTTCCCCCCTGCTCTATCCCTCGCTCCCCCGAAGCCATGGCCGACGCAGCCGCCGCCGTCTTGCCGCCGTAGCCGTAGCCACTATCGTCCCCGTGCCGCGCCACCATGTCCGTTCGCTCCGTCGTCGTCGACTACGTCGAGCAGGCCGAGCCCCGAGCGCTCGCACGCCCTGCACCGCCTCCACCGACCCCGTCTTCGTCGACCACCGCCGGAGATCCCCTCCACCATCACCGTCGCAACAAGCCGTCCCCGACCTCGTCGTCAGCTCTGTTGCAACCACCGTGAGCCTGGCCACCTCCCTATCCTCTCCGTCCTCCCTCTCGAGCCCATAGCGACCGCATGTAGCTCACCCGCACGCGCCGCCGCGGAGCTCATCGCCGACGATGCTCCGGCCACCCACTGGCCACAGCACTGTGTCCAACGTGCTCACCGCATCCCCAGGAGCCCAACACACCACCCCACATGCCTCACCGTTCCTTGTAGCCTCGGGTTCATCTTCACCCGACTTCGGCCGCCGCCAAACTCGTCGCCGGCGCCTTTTCCGGCAACCCCGAGCCCAACCACTGCCACCAAACGCTGCGGCTTGCTCCCAGCAACGCATAGAGCCTCTCCGCCGCACAAATGGTCGCATGTGGGCGTTTTCCGAAGCCCTCCGCCGCGTCTGTCGTCGCCGGCGTAAACCGCTGGCGAGTTGATCTCATTTAACCAGGGGTTTAACTCCCTTGGGTCAATGACAGGTGGGCCCAGAGCCCTGTTAATTTTAGTTTAGCACTAATCCACTATTAGTTAACCCAATAGGTCACTGACATGCGGGCCCAGGCCCCACTGACAGTTTAGTTAGTATTAAATTAACCCTGTTAATTAGTTGTTTCACTGATGTGTGGGTCCCAGCCGTCAGGTTCGACCTGGGCTGGCGCCTTTGACTCGCTGACGTCACAGTGACGCAGTGCTGACGCAGTTATTTATTTTCTGGATTTATTTTTATATAGGAAATTCCAGAAAATAGCCAAAACTTCTAAAAATCATAGAAAATCAACCATAGCTCCAAATCAAACAAATTATATATGAAAAATGATCAGAAAAATTCAATCTTTCCATCTGTAATGGTTTAATGCATGACAAAACACTTTAACCTTGCTGTTTAGGTGAAACAAGCTAATACACTTATTATGCATAAGAACTTAAGCTTCCATTTGAATCTTTGATTCAAATGGATCCATTTCAACTTGTTTCACATTGCATTAGGCAGGACACATCAATTTGCCATGTCATAGCATGCATCATATTGTTGCATATTGCCATGTGTTGATTATATTCTATGTGTCTTTCGTGGTAGGTTCTGCCTCCGAGGATATCTCCGAGTATCCAACTGAAGGGCAGTACCCTACTACCACTCCATCAGGCAAGCAGCCCCATTGATCATATCGATACAATCCCATGTTCTCGCCTCTGCTCTCATTTACTGCATTAAGACAACAATGTTTCAAACTGCTGTGTGCTACGGTAGTTGAACCCTTATCCTCTGCATGACCTATCATTGCCACATTAACTAGATGAAACCCACTAGCATGTGTAGGAGTTGACTAAGCCATGTATGTGTTTCCTACCTTGCTATGCCTGCTATGCTTAGAGTTGAGTCAGGTCTGGTGCATCTGGGTGATGGGCTAGAGTGAAATGATTATGTCGGTAATGTGAGGGGTGTGTTGAACATGATTTGGTAAAGGTATCAATGAGAGGCCATGTAGGAGTACATGGTGGGTTGTTTCATTGAGGCCGTCCCTAAGAACTGAGATCTGTATGTGTGATTTAAGAATCGGCTACTACCATACATTGGGCCCAAAACCAATGGACCCTCTCGGCTTCTTAATCACCCTAGTACTCTGTCTAGTTGCAATTAGTTTCTGGTGTTTGTAGGTTATGTGTTGGCGGCCGTGCGTAGCACTGACCCTAGGGGTGGGCTATGTTGCGGTAGATACACCGTGGCCGGGTATGTCGGGCGCCCGTTTGGCGTCTCGGGACCCTGTTCACATCGTTCGGGTCCGTATGTGGAAACCTCGGCCGGACTCCCTGCGGATGGAACCTGGATAGGCAATAAACCTGGACTAGAGACTTGAGTGTTTAGGTAGGCCATGGCCGACACCCTCGTTGGGCTTCCGCTTGAAGGTTGCCGAGTACATGTCGTGTAAACGACGGTAAGTGGTGAGAGCGTGTATGAAGGAGTACACCCCTGCAGGGTTAACATCATCTATTCGAATAGCCGCATCCGCGGTAAAGGACTACTTGGTTGCCTATACAGTTCATAGACAAGTTAATGGTTACTACTAAAAGACTCAAGATAAGTGTGAGTACCGAGGATGGCCCTCTCGTAGGTTGACGAGGGAGGATCCCCGGTGGAGTATTGTGTGGTGATTAGTGGGCTCGTGTGCGAAAACTATTTTACTAGTGGTGTCTCGTAGGATAGCTTAGCCAAGAGTCAAAGCTGGCTTGCTGCAATAACTCCACCACCTTCTTGAGAATGAGCATGTATAGTAGGTTCTGTTGTAAGACTTGCTGAGTACCTTTGTACTCATGTTTGCTTTAATTACTGTTTTCGGATGACAACACCGCCCCCTCCGATGGGTTTTATGTAGACCTCGACGTCGATGAGTAACTTGCCACCATGGTGGTGATCCTGGACATGGAGGGCCCTATGTAGATAGACAGGCTTCGACAAGCCTTCTTACTTTCTAGTGTGTGTACTCAGACTATTTGCTTCCGCATGTGCTTGTATGCTTGTATGACTTGAGTGTTGGGTCATGTGACCCCTACCTGTATGAACATGTTATGTATGGCTCTCTGGAGCCTTTAAATAAAGTACTTGAGTTGTAGAGTTTTGTTGTGATGCCATGTTGTATTTGCACATATCGAGCATATTGTGTGTATGATTGAAATGCTTGTAATGTGTGGGATCCGACAATCTAGTTGTTTATCCTTGGCAGCCTCTCTTATGGGGAAATGTAGTCTAGTGCTCCTCGAGCCATAGTAGTCTGCTACAGCCCGGTTCACCGGAGTCCTGCTAGCCCAGCACTACTGCTCAGGACACTTGACTGGCCGGCATGTGTTTCACTTCGTTCCTATGTATGTCCCTTCGGGGAAATGTCACGCGGTGACATCCGGAGTCCTGCCTAGCCTGCTACAGCCCGGGTTCCTCGGAGTCCTGTTAGCCCAGTGCTACAGCCCGGATTCACACGTTGTTGACCGACATGCTCGATGTGATTCATGTATGCCTATCTCCATAGGTCTGTGCCGCTTTGGGTTCACGACTAGCCATGTCGGCCCGAGTTCTCTGTCATATGGATGCTAGTGACACTATCATATACGTGAGCCAAAAGGCGCAAACGGTCGAGGGCCATGGTAAGGCGACACCCGTGGGGATACCATGCGTGAGGCCGCAATGTGATATGAGGTGTTACCGGCTAGATCAATGTGACTTGGAATCGGGGTCCTGACAGCGTTGATATCAGAGCCGGGCTGCCTGTAGGTTCGTTGAGCCAAAGTGGTCGATGTCGAGTCTAGAAATGCTTTAGTTATATGTAGGGGAATTGATTATGGGAGGGAACGTAAGGCTCTTTTACTCCTTTACCTTATGCCCTCTAATCTGAGTCATTCTCTTCTCATTCTACGTGGGTTAAGGACTAGGCTCTCTTCTTTCTATCAGGTTCACGTGTTACTAATCCGTAGTAGCTTATAGGATTGTTGTTACCAGCCTCAGTACAGTTTCTACTACTTTTAGTATGTTGTCAGTTGAATCAGAACCTTGATATGATGTTGTTGAGTGGTATTGCAAACTGTTGTGGATGTCTCAAATCTTTTTCTGAGCATTTACATCTGTTATGTTGTCCGATTTCCCCTAGAAAATTCTAATGCCTTTGCATTATTCTGTGCTTTCAGATGGCCACCCGTTCGCAGAACCAAGTGGTTCGTCTGACCCGGTGCCTCGATGTGCCCGGCCACACGGCCATGTTGGTTCGAGTGATGGTCGAGTCAGGCTATCGGTGGTATCCGGAATATACCGTCGAGGAGCAGTTCAGAGACTTCAACCAGAGCCAGTACCTTTGTACCGTCAGGATATATCCCTCTTATCCTGGAGCCACTGAGCCCCTTCACTGTTCCTATGGACTTGGGGTCACTATTGAGATGTCTGTGCAGGATGCAGCCTATTCAATGATGACTATCATTCGAGCCAGGACTGCCTTGCTTCAGAACATCGATTTCCGTTACATGCCAGCCTCACTTCCTGGAGCACAGGGGTACTATCAAGCTTTCTACTATGACTCTACACATGAGGAGTCACTACTCCGCACAACTTCCGAGATGCTCGAGGATAAGGACCGCGAAAATCGGGCCTTGCGTATGGAGCTTTTCCACACTTGTTCTGATCATTGGGCCACTTTGACTCGGTTTGCACCTGCGGTGCAGGCAGGATACGTGGACATGAGGGACTTGTACCCTGTACGGTCTGGATTGCAAGATTGTATGGAGTGGCGCGATGTAGGAGGCATCACCCCTCCTCGTGGTCCCCGTCTGCCACCACCTGTGGGACCGAGGCCACATCCGAGTCCCTATGGTCCGCAGGCTCCGCAGGACCATCTGTTCCTAGATGATCATGTTCCACTTCCAGGCTTTTGTGGTGAGTTTTATGAGGATTACTACGGAGCCGTCTGAGCTAGTAGTAGTTTCACTAGTACTGTAATAGTTGTATTCTCCACAGTCCTGCGTGACCCGTGGGATACGACTTGGTGTGTATCACGCTCCGGAGGTGTAGAAAAATAATGTATAGGAGCTTGGAATGCCTCTGATGAGATGTAATGTCTTTCACCGTAGTTGTACTCTAGCCTGGGCTTGTACTAAACTATGTACAGTGTGTATGACCAATGGTATATATATGGCAGTTTCTATATTACCATGTCATGCAATGAACATCTTAGCATTCCATGTTATCCATTACATTCTGCACTTCCTTGATAAGTTTGTGCCATCCTTATCTAAACCGTTGTCTTGTTTTCTCCTAGGATGGTCAACACCCGCAGCAACCCTGCTGCCCCGGAGCAGGGGGGAGCCAGTGCAGCTAGGGGTGAAAATCTGCCTCACCCGCCTTCTTTGGCCGAAGTTATGCTGGAGGCGGGAAGAAACAAGCGTGAGACTAACCGCTTGCTGGAGCGGATTGAGCAGAACACTACACGCCATCAGCGAAATGACTTGGTGTCAATCAATGACTTTATCAAGTTGTACCCACCAAAGTTTAATCATTCTGTCGAGCCCCTCGACGCGGATGACTGGCTCCGCAGCATCACACACAAGCTACGTTCTGCCAACGTAGCCGAAGCTGATAAGGTTACCTATGCTGCCTATCACCTCGAAGGCCCTGCTAGCCTTTGGTGGGAAAACTTTGAGGCTATGCGCCCGGTCAGCCAAATCACTACTTGGGCTGAATTCAGTGAGGCTTTCCGTGAGCATCACATCCCGGAAGGTCTCATAGATCGCAAGAGGGAAGAGTTCTGCAATTTCACCCAAGGAAGACTGACTGTGGATGCATATAGTCGTGAATGTGGGAATCTAGCATGATATGCTCCTGAAGAGGTATCCACCGACGCTAAGAAGCAGGCAAGGTTCCGCAAGGGACTTAGCCCTGAGCTTCGCCGCGATCTTCGTCTGCACGAGTGTACCTCCTTCCAGAAGTTGGTCAATAAAGCCATCAGTGCTAAGACAGGCCAGTCTGACTATGACGCTTCATGCAAGCACTCTCATGATTTTGGTTCCTCATCCGGCTCGGGATCTCAGAAGCGCCGGGTGTGGATTCCAAGCACGGCACTGCCACCCAGGTTCATTCTGAGGCCATCCTTTGAGGCGCCTCGCCCCAACCAGCAGTTTGCACCATCTAAGCCCTATGGTGGCCCCGCTGCTAATGTTGCTCCACGCCCCAATGTTGTGACATGTTTCAAGTGTGGAGAGCCGGGTCACTACAGTCAAGAGTGTCCCCAGAACAACAACCCCAATCAGTCTGGAAAGTCCGTTGGCCATGGTAAGCCAGCGGGAAAGACATTCTACGCCAAGCCAGCCACCACTGCACGTGGCCATGTCAACTATGTCTTAGCTGAGGAGGCTCATGATGATCCTAACGTCGTCCTTGGTACGCTCCTTGTTAATTGCCATCCGGCATCTGTTCTTTTCGATACTGGAGCATCTCATTCATTCATATCTGAGAGCTATGCTCGATTGCATAACACGACATTCTGTGACATGCCCACTACCATGGAAATTCAAACCCCTGGCTCTAGATGGCAAACTTCTAGAGTAAGCCACGGGAATGAAATTCTTGTCGATAGACTTCTCTTCCTTGCATCCTTAATAGCTCTCAAGTCCTCGGACATAAACATCATCTTGGGTATGGACTGGATGTTAGCTCATTATGCTAAGATTGATTGTGCCACTAGAACCATTCAACTTACTCACCCATCGGGCAAGACAGTTAATGTCTTAACTCGAGTGGCCAAGCGCCAGCTTTACTCCCTAAATGCCAACCCCCTTCCAGACCTTGAAGATATTCTAGTAGTCCGAGACTTCCCGGATGTCTTTCCAGAAGAACTGCCAGGTGTTCCACCTGACAGGGATATCGAGTTTGTGATAGACCTTGTCCCAGGAACCGTTCCAATTTCTAGAAGACCCTATAAGATGGCACCCTTAGAACTAGCCGAGCTTAAGAACCAACTCGATGAGTCCTTGAAAAAGGGTTTCATATGTCCTAGTTCCTCTCCTTGGGCTTGCCCCGTCCTCTTCGTCAAGAAGAAGGATGGAACGGATCGGATGGTTGTAGATTACCGACCTGTCAACTTGGTCACTATCAAGAACAAGTATCCGCTTCCCAGGATCAACGATCTGTATGACCAGCTCGCTGGATTCTCAGTCTTTTCCAAGATGGATTTGAGGTTGGGCTACCATCAAATCAAAATTAGAAATGGGGACATTCCCAAAACGGCCTTTGTTACTCGCTATGGCCAATGCGAGTACACCGTTATGTCCTTCAGTTTAACCAATGCCCTAGCCACCTTCTCTCGGTTAATGAACTCAGTCTTCATGGAGTATTTGGATAAATTCGTCGTAGTATACCTCGATGACATACTCATCTACTCCAAGAATGAAGAGGAACATGCCAAACATCTAAGGCTGGTATTGACGAAACTTCGAGAGCATCGCCTTTATGCCAAATTCTCTAAGTGT
Organism: Triticum urartu; assembly: GCF_003073215.2. Taxonomy (NCBI): domain Eukaryota; kingdom Viridiplantae; phylum Streptophyta; class Magnoliopsida; order Poales; family Poaceae; genus Triticum; species Triticum urartu. Next base: position 64,623,397 of record NC_053025.1, on the reverse strand, counting down.
GAATTTTGGTTGCCAGAAGTGACCTATCTAGGCCATGTAATCTCTAGTAAGGGTATTGCTGTCAATCCCGAGCGAGTTCAAGCCGTCCTTGATTGGACTCCACCTGAAACGGTCAAGCAAGTTCGGAGCTTCCTTGGCTTAGCAAGTTATTGCCGCCGCTTCATCGAGAATTTCTCCAAGGTTGTTAAACCTCTAACTGAACTCCTCAAGAAAGATAAAAATTTCGAGTGGACCCCACAGTGCGAGTTCAGCTTCCAGGAACTGAAAAGACGCCTAACATCTGCTCCCGTACTGGTACCACCAGATTTCTCCAAGGACTTTATTATCTATTGCGACGCCTCGCGACAAGGACTAGGTTGCATACTCATGCAACGTCGTCAGGTAATTGCCTATGCCTCACAGCAATTACACCCACATGAGGAAAATTATCCCACACATGATCTAGAGCTTGAAGTTGTAGTCCATGCACTTAAAACTTGGCGACATTACCTTCTCAGTAATCGTTGCGAGATCTTCACCGATCACCAAAGTTTGAAGTATATCTTCACCCAACCGGATTTGAATCTCAGGCAAAGACGTTGGGTCGAGTTGATCTCGGATTACGACTTAGGAATAACTTACACCCCGGGAAAAGCCAATGTCATGGCTGATGCGCTAAGTCGTAAATCTTATTGTAACAACCTAATGTTACAACAAAGTCAACCACTTCTCCACGAGGAATTTCGTAAGCTTAATCTTCACATTGTTCCTCAAGGATTCCTATCCACCATGGTGGCGAAACCTACCCTTACGGATCAGATCATCAAGGCACAGAAGGTAGATCCAGGAATCTCCCATATTAAGAGAAACATTAAGAAAGGAGTCGCGAATTGTTTCTCCGTTGATGATCAAGGTGTCGTATACTTTGGAAACCGCTTAGTGGTTCCCAAAGCACGAAACCTGAGGCGACTGGTTCTTATGGAAGCTCATGAATCCCCTCTCACCATTCATCCCGGTAGTACTAAAATGTATCAAGACCTACGCCAGAGGTTTTGGTGGACTAGGATGAAGAGAGAAATTGCTCAATACATTGCTAGTTGCGACGTCTGTCATCGTGTTAAAGCAGAGCATCAACGGCCTGCTGGCACCCTTCAACCTTTGGCTATTCCTGAGTGGAAATGGGATAAAATCAGTATGGATTTCATTTACTGGGTTTCCCAGAACCAAGAGAGGGAATAATGCTATCTTCGTCGTGATCGATCGTCTTTCCAAAGTAGCCCATTTCCTACCTGTTCGTGAGAGTATCACCGCTAGCCAGCTAGCTGACCTATACATCTCCCGAATAGTGTCTCTTCATGGTGTCCCATTGGAAATTAACTCAGACCGTGGGAGTCTCTTCACCTCTTGATTTTGGGAAAGTCCAAAATGCTATGGGAACTCATCTCTCTTTTAGCACCGCCTTCCACCCCCAATCAAGTGGTCAAGTAGAGCGAGTAAATCAAATTCTGGAAGATATGCTTCGAGCTTCTGTCATCTCATTCGGAATGGATTGGGAGAAATCCCTTCCATTCGCGGAGTTTGCTTATAACAATAATTATCAAGCTAGTTTGGGCAAAGCTCCTTTTGAAGTTCTCTATGGACAAAAATGTCGAATGCCTCTTAACTGGTCAGAAACCGGGGAAAGACAACTCTTTGGCCTGAATATGATTCAGGAAGCAGAAGAGCAGGTTCGCGTTATTCGTGAGAAATTGAAAACAGCCCAATCTCGTCAAAAGAGCCAATGTGATCATAAACATAAGCTCATGACTTATGAAGTCGGCGAGAAGGCTTACCTTCGGGTTACTCCGTTAAAGGGAACCCATCGTTTCGGTATCAAAGGCAAATTGGCTCCTCGTTACATTGGACCCTTTCACATTCTTGCCAAACGAGGAGAAGTTGCCTACCAATTGGAATTACCTCCGCATCTTTCAAGAGTTCACGATGTCTTCCACGTTTCTCAACTCAGGCGTTGCTTCGCGGATCCTATCCGTGGAGTGGACCATGAAACGCTTGATCTACAAGATAACCTCTCATATCGGGAATATCCCGTTCGTATCCTTGATCAAGTCGAGCGTACCACTCGACGCCATAATATCAAGTTTCTCAAGGTTCAATGGTCACACCATTCCAAAAAGGAAGCCACTTGGGAAAGGGAGGATCGTCTTCAACTCGAGTACCCCACTTCTTCCCAACAGATCCTAAATCTCGGGACGAGATTCTTTTGAGTGGGGGTGAGTTGTCACACCCTAGACAAGTTCATGCATTAGAGTGTTTGCATCATGTTTAATTCTCCCAGAAAGATGAAATGGGGATAACAGAACCCCCAGCACCCCCTTAAACCAACTAGGGTTTACTAAAATTGGTTTCAATGAACCCAAAATGCCCTTCACAAAATGTTCATCATTTCTGGATTGGGCTAAAACCCCTGGCAAAAATGGTGCACTCTTTTCTAGGACATTCTGGATTTTTTGAATTAAATCATAAGTATTTGAATTTGGACATTTAAATGCTATAAAATATTTTAAATGCCCAAATAATTCTGGATTTAAGTGAGGGCTGTTAGGAATAATCCCAACAGAGCCCACAATTATTTCCAGGATTTCTGGAAACGTTTTAGTATTTTTAATAAAGCCCAACAGTTGCAGAAAATTAGAAAACAAAAAACAATTTAGAAAGAGAGAGAGAGAGAGAAAGAGAGGGAAAGGCCAGAGGCCACTTACCTGGCTGGCCCGGCCCATCTGGCCTGTGCCAGTCATCACCTACCTCTGCCAGTAGGCAGAGGAGGGACACCGCGACGCCGCCGAGCTCGCCACGCCACCTCCCTGCCTGCCTGCCCTCCCCCGCGCTAGCGCGACGCCTCGAAACACCTCCGCGGCGCCGCCCCGACCCCGTGGACACCTCACTCTTCCCCCCTGCTCTCTCCCTCGCTCCCTCGAAGCCATGGCCGACGCAGTCGCCGCCGTCTTGCCGCCGTAGCCGTAGCCACTGTCGTCCCCGTGCCGCGCCACCGTGTCCGTTCGCTCCGCCGTCGTCGACTACGTCGAGCAGGCCGAGCCCCGAGCGCTCACACGCCCTGCACCGCCTCCACCGACCACGTCTTCGTCGACCACCGCCGGAGATCCCCTGCGCCATCACCGTCGCAACAAGCCGTCCCCGACCTCGTCGTCAGCTCCGTTGCAACCACCGTGAGCCTGGCCACCTCCCTATCCTCTCTGTCCTCCCTCTCGAGCCCCGTAGCGACCGCATGTAGCTCACCCGCACGGGCCGCCGCGGAGCTCGTCGCCGACGATGCTCCGGCCACCCACTGGCCACACCACTGTGTCCAACGTGCTCACCGCATCCCCAGGAGCCCAACACACCACCCCACATGCCTCGTCGTGCGCCGTAGCCTCGGGTTCATCTTCACCCGACTCCGGCCGCCGCCAAACTCGTCGCCGGTGCCTTTTCCGGCAACCCTGAGCCCAACCACTGCCACCAAGCGCTGTGGATTGCTCCCAGCAACGTGTAGAGCCTCTCCGCCGCGCAAATGGTCGCCTGTGGGTGTTTTCCGAAGCCCTCCACCACGTCTGTCGTCGCCGGCGTCAAACCGCCGGTGAGTTGACCTCATTTGACCAGGGGTTTAACTCCCCTGGGTCAATGAAAGGTGGGCCCAGAGCCCTGCTAATTTTAGTTTAGCACTAATCCACTATTAGTTAACCCAATAGGTCACTAACATGCGGGCCCAAGCCCCACTGACAGTTTAGTTTGTATTAAATTAACCCTGTTAATTAGTTGTTTCACTGACGTGTGGGTCCCAGCCGTCAGGTTTGACCTGGGCTGGCGCCTTTGACTCGCTGATGTCATAGTGACGCAGTGCTGACGCAGTTATTTATTTTCTAGATTTATTTTTACATAGGAAATTCCAGAAAATAGCCAAAACTTCTAAAAATCATAGAAAATCAACCATAGCTCCAAATCAAACAAATTATATATGAAAAATGATCAGAAAAATTCAATATTTCCATATGTAATGGTTTCATGCATGACAAAACACTTTAACCTTGCTATTTAGGTGAAACAAGCTAATACACTTATTATGCATAAGAACTTAAGCTTCCATTTGAATCTTTGATTCAAATGGATCCATTTCAACTTTTTTCACATTGCATTAGGCAGGACACATCAATTTGCCATGTCATAGCATGCATCATATTGTTGCATATTGCCATGTGTTGATTATATTCTGTGTGTCTTTCATGGTAGATTCTGCCTCCGAGGATATCTCCGAGTATCCAACTGAAGGGCAGTACCCTACTACCACTCCATAAAGCAAGCAGCCCCATTGATCATATCAATACAATCCCATGTTCTCGCCTCTGCTCTCATTTACTGCATTAAGACAACAATGTTTCAAACTGCTATGTGCTACGGTAGTTGAACCCTTATCCTCTGCAAGACCTTTCATTGCCACAGTAACTAGATGAAACCCACTAGCATGTGTAGGAGTTGATTGAGCCATGTATGTGTTTCCTACCTTGCTATGCCTGCTATGCTTAGAGTTGAGTCAGGTCTAATGCATCTGGGTGATGGGCTAGAGTGAAATGATTATGTCGGTAATGTGAGGGGTGTGTTGAACATGATTTGGTAAAGGTATTGATGAGAGGCCATGTAGGAGTACATGGTGGGTTGTTTCATTGAGGCCGTCCCTAAGAGTTGAGATCTGTATGTGTGATTTAAGAATCGGCTACTACCATACATTGGGCCCGAAACCAATGGACCCTCTCGGCTTCTTAGTCACCCTAGTACTCTGTCCAGGAGTTGCAATTAGTTTCTGGTGTTTGTAGGTTATGTGTTGGCGGCCGTGCGTAGCACTGACCCTAGGGGTGGGCTATGTTGCGGTAGATACACCGTGGCCGGGTATGTCGGGCGCCCGTTTGGCGTCTCGGGACCCTGTTCACATCGTTCGGGTCCGTATGTGGAAACCTCGGCCGGACTCCCTGCGGATGGAACCTGGATAGGCAATAAACCTGGACTAGAGACTTGAGTGTTTAGGTAGGCCATGGCCGACACCCTCGTTGGGCTTCCGCTTGAAGGTTGCCGAGTACATGTCGTGTAAACGACGGTAAGTGGTGAGAGCGTGTATGAAGGAGTACACCCCTGCAGGGTTAACATCATCTATTCGAATAGCCGCATCCGCGGTAAAGGACTACTTGGTTGCCTATACAGTTCATAGACAAGTTAATGGTTACTACTAAAAGACTCAAGATAAGTGTGAGTACCGAGGATGGCCCTCTCGTAGGTTGACGAGGGAGGATCCCCGGTGGAGTATTGTGTGGTGATTAGTGGGCTCGTGTGCGAAAACTATTTTACTAGTGGTGTCTCGTAGGATAGCTTAGCCAAGAGTCAAAGCTGGTGTGCTGCAATAACTCCACCACCTTCTTGAGAATGAGCATGTATAGTAGGTTCTGTTGTAAGACTTGCTGAGTACCTTTGTACTTATGTTTGCTTTAATTACTGTTTTCAGACGACAACACCGCCCCCTCCGATGGGTTTTATGTAGACCTCGACGTCGATGAGTAACTTGCCACCCAGGTGGTGATCCTGGCCATGGAGGGCCCTATGTAGATAGACAGGCTTCGACAAGCCTTCTTTCTTTCTAGTGTCTATACTCAGACTATTTGCTTCCGCATGTGCTTGTATGCTTGTATGACTTGAGTGTCGGGTCATGTGACCCCTACCTGTATGAACATGTTATGTATGGCTCTCTGGAACCTTTAAATAAAGTACTTGAGTTGTAGAGTTTTGTTGTGATGCCATGTTGTATTTGCACATATCGAGCATATTGTGTGTATGATTGAAATGCTTGTAATGTGTGGGATCCGACAATCTAGTTGTTTATCCTTGGCAGCCTCTCTTATGGGGAAATGTAGTCTAGTGCTCCTCGAGCCATAGTAGTCTGCTACAGCCCGGTTCACCGGAGTCCTGCTAGCCCAGCACTACTGCTCAGGACACTTGACTGGCCGGCATGTGTTTCACTTCGTTCCTATGTCTGTCCCTTCGGGGAAATGTCACGCGGTGACATTCGAAGTCCTGCCTAGCCTGCTACAGCCCGGTTTCCCCGGAGTCCTGTTAGCCCAGTGCTACAGCCCGGATTCACATGCTGTTGACTGACATGCTCGATGTGATTCATGTATGCCTATCTCCATAGGTCTGTGCCGCTTTGGGTTCACTCCTAGCCATGTCGGCCCGGGTTCTCTATCATATGGATGCTAGCGACACTATCATATACGTGAGCCAAAAGGCGCAAACGGTCCCGGGCCATGGTAAGGCGACACCCGTGGGGATACCGTGCGTGAGGCCGCAATGTGATATGAGGTGTTACCGGCTAGATCGATGTGACTTGGAATCGGGGTCCTGACATTGCATGAGTCTATCCCTCTACATCATGTCATCTTGCTTAAGGCGTTACTCTGTTTTTAACTTAATACTCTAGATGCATGCTGGATAGCGGTCGATGAGTGGAGTAATAGTAGTAGATGCAGGCAGGAGTCGGTCTACTTGTCTCGGACGTGATGCCTATATACATGATCATACCTAGATATTCTCATAACTATGCTCAATTCTGTCAATTGCTCAACAGTAATTTGTTCACCCACTGTAGAATACTTGTGCTCTTGAGAGAAGCCACTAGTGAAACCTATGGCCCCCGGGTCTATCTTTATCATATTGATCTCTTACTACTTAGTTATTTCCTTTGTTATTTACTTTGCCTTTATTTTTACTTTGCATCTTTATCATAAAAATACCAACAAAATTATCTTATCATATCTATCAGATCTCACTCTCGTAAGTGGCCTTATAGGGATTGACAACCCCTATTTGCGTTGGTTGCGAGGATTTATTTGTTTTGTGCAAGTACGAGGGACTCGGGCATAGCCTCCTACTGGATTGATACCTTGGTTCTCAAAAACTGAGGGAAATACTTACGCTACTTTGCTGCATCATCCCTTCCTCTTCGGGGAAAACCAACGCAGTGCTCAAGAGGTAGCAAGAAGGATTTCTGGCGCCGTTGCCGGGGAGGTCTATGCAAAAGTCAACATACCAAGTACCCATCACATACCCTTATCTCCCGCATTACATTATTTGCCATTTGCCTCTCGTTTTCCTCTCCCCCACTTCACCCTTGCCGTTTTATTTGCCCTCTCTCTCTATCCTCCCTCTCTTTTTTCTATTTGCCTCTTTTTGCCTGCTTGCTTTTTGTTTGCTTGTCTGTTAGTTCATTTGCTTGTCATGATGGCTCAAGATAATACTAAATTGTGTGACTTCACCAATACCAACAACAATGATTTTATTAGCACTCCGATTGCTCCTCTTACCGATGCTGAATCTTGTGAAATTAATACTGCTTTGCTGAATCTTTTCATGAAAGATCCGTTTTCCGGCCTTCCTAGTGAAGATGCCGCTACCCATCTAAATAGCTTCGTTGATTTGTGTGACATGCAAAATAAGAAAGATGTGGAGAATGATATTGTTAAATTGAAGCTATTTCCTTTTTCTCTTAGAGATCGTGCTAAAGCTTGGTTTTCGTCTTTGCCTAAAAATAGTATTGATTCATGGAATAAGTGCAAAGATGCTTTTATCTCTAAGTATTTTCCTCCCGCTAAGATCAACTCTATTAGAAACGATATTATGAATTTTAAGCAACTTGATCATGAACATGTTGCACAAGCTTGGGAGAGAATGAAACTAATACGTAATTGCCCTACTCATGGTTTAAATTTATGGATGATTGTTCAAAACTTTTATGCCGGGTTGAATTTTGCTTCTAGAAATCTTTTAGATTCGTCCACGGGAGGCACTTTTATGGAAATCACTTTAGGAGAAGCTACTAAACTCCTAGATAATATTATGGTTAATTATTCTCAATGGCATACTGAAAGATCTACTAATAAAAAGGTGCATGCGATAGAAGAAATTAATGTTTTGAGTGGAAAGATGGATGAACTTATGAAATTATTTGCTAATAAGAGTGTTTCTTCTGATCCTAATGATATGCCCTTGTCTACTTTGATTGATAATAATAATGAATCTATGGATGTGAATTTTGTTGGTAGGAACAATTTTGGTAACAACGCGTATAGAGGAAATTTTAATCCTAGGCCTTATCCTAGTAATCCCTCTAATAATTATGGTAATTCCTACAAAAATTCTTATGGAAATTATAATAAGATGCCCTCTGATTTTGAATCTAATATTAAAGAATTTATTACTTTGCAAAAGAATTTTAATGCTATGATTCAAGAAAAATTGCTTAAGATTGATGATTTGGCTAGGAACATTGATAGAATTGCTCTTGATGTTGATTCTTTGAAACTTAGATCTATTCCACCTAAGCATGATATCAATGAGTCTCTCAAAGCCATGAGAATTTCCATTGATGAGTGCAAAGAAACAACCGCTAGGATGTGTGCTAAGAAAGATGCCTTTATAAGAGCGTGTTCTTCTAGTTCCTATGAAAATAAAGAAGAAGATCTAAAAGTTATTGATGTGTCCCCTATTAAATCTTTGTTTTGCAATATGAATCTTGATAATGATGGGACTGAATATGATCCACCTTTACCTAGGAGGCGTTCTAAGAATTCAGAATTTGTTGATCTTGATGCTAAATTTGATAAAAGTGGGAGTGAAGAAATTAAAACCCTAGATGTTGCTAAACCCACTATTATGGATTTCAAGGAATTTAACTATGAAAATTGCTCTTTGATTGATTGTATTTCCTTGTTGCAATCCGTGCTAAATTCTTGTCACGCTTATAGTCAAAATAAAGCATTTACTAAACATATTGTCGATGCCTTGATGCAATCTTATGAAGAAAAACTTGAATTGGAAGTTTCTATCCCTAGAAAACTTTATGATGAGTGGGAACCAACTATTAAAATTAAAATTAAAGATAATGAATTCTATGCTTTATGTGATTTGGGTGCTAGTGTTTCCATGATTCCAAAGACTTTGTGTGATTTGTTAGGTTTCCGTGATTTTGATGATTGTTCTCTAAACTTGCACCTTGCGAATTCCACTATTAAGAAACCTATGGGAAGAATTAATGATGTTCTTATTGTTGCAAATAGGAATTATGTGCCCGTATATTTTATTTTTCTTGACATAGATTGCAATCCTTCATGTCCTATTATTGTTGGTAGACCTTTCCTTAGAACGATTGGTGCAATTATTGATATGAAGGAAGGAAATATTAGATTCCAATTTCCATTAAGGAAAGGCATGGAACACTTTCCTAGAAATAAAATTAAATTACCTTATGAATCAATTATGAGATCCACTTATGGATTGCCTACCAAAGATGGCAATACCTAGATCTATTCTTGCTTGTTATGCCTAGCTAGGGGCGTTAAACGATAGCGCTTGTTGGGAGGCAACCCAATTTTATTTTTATTCCTTGTTTTTTGCTCCTGTTTAGTAATAAATAATTTATCTAGCCTCTGTTTTGGTTGTGTTTTTTGTGTTTAATTAGTATTTGTGCCAAGTAGAACCGTTGGGAAGACTTGGGGAAAGTCTTGTTGAACTTGCTGTAAAAAACAAAAACTTTAGTGCTCATGAGAACCACTGCCATTTTTATTTGGAGAGTGATATTTAGTTAATTATTTTTTCATATGATTAATAGATAAATTACTCACGTCCAGAAATTTATTTTAGAATTTTTGGGGTTCCAGATATTGCGCTAGCTACAGATTACTACAGACTGTTCTGTTTTTGACAGATTCTGTTTTTCGTGTGTTGTTTGCTTATTTTGATGAATCTATGGCTAGTAAAATAGTTTATAAACCATAGAGAAGTTGGAATACAGTAGGTATAACACCAATATAAATAAATAATGAGTTAATTACAGTACCTTGAGGTGGTCTTTTATTTTCTTTCGCTAACGGAGCTCACGAGATTTTCTACTTTAAGTTTTGTGTTGTGAAGTTTTCAAGTTTTGGGTAAAGATTTGATGGATTATGGAACAAGGAGTGGCAAGAGCCTAAGCTTGGGGATGACCATGGCACCCCCAAGATAATCTAAGGACACCTAAAAGCCAAAGCTTGGGGATGCCCCAGAAGGCATCCCCTCTTTCATCTACTTCTATCGGTAACTTTACTTGGAGCTATATTTTTATTCGCCACATGATATGTGTTTTGCTTGGAGCGTCTTGTATTATTTGAGTCTTTAATTTTTAGTTTACCACAATCATACTTGCTGTACACACCTTTTGAGAGAGCCATACATGATTTGGAATTTGTTAGAATACTCTATGTGCTTCGCTTATATCTTTTGAGTTATATAGTTTTGTTCTAGTGCTTCACTTATATCTTTTAGAGCACGGTGGTGGATTTGTTTTATAGAAACTATTGATCTCTCATGCTTCACTTAGATTATTTTGAGAGTCTTAATAGCATGCTAATTTTCTTAAAATCCTAATATGCTAGGTGTTCAAGATTAGTAAAATTTTCTTAAGAGTGTTTTGAATACTAAGAGAAGTTTTATGCTTGATGATTGTTTTGAGATATGGAGGTAATAATATCAAAGTCGTGCTAGCTGAGTAGTTGTGAAATTGAGAAATACTTGTGTTGAAGTTTGCAAGTCCCGTAGCATGCACGTATGGTAAACGTTATGCAACAAATTTGAAACATGAGGTGTTATTTGATTGTCTTCCTTATGAGTGGCGGTCGGGGATGAGCGATGGTCTTTTCCTACCAATCTATCCCCCTAGGAGCATGCACATAGTACCGAGGTTTTTGATGACTTGTAGATTTTTGCAATAAGTATGTGAGTTCTTTATGACTAATGTTGAGTCCATGTATTATACGCACTCTCACCCTTCCATCCTTGCTAGCCTCTTCGGCACCGTGCATTGCCCTTCTCACATTGAGAGTTGGCGCAAACTTCACCGGTGCATCCAAACCCCATGATATGATATGGTCTTTCACACATAAGCCTCCTTATATCCTCCTCAAAACAGCCACCATACGTACCTATTATGGCATTTCCATAGCCATTCCGAGATATATTGCCATGCAACTTTCCATCATGACACATTCATTATTGTCATATGGCTTAGCATGGTCATGTAGTTGACATAGTATTTGTGGCAAAGCCACCGTTCATAATTCTTTCATAAATGTCACTCTTGGTCATTGCATATCCCGGTACACCGCCGGAGCCATTCATATAGAGTCATCTTTGTTCTAGTATCGAGTTGTAATCATTGAGTTGTAAATAAATAGAAGTGTGATGATCATCATTTTCTAGAGCATTGTCCCAAGTGAAGAATAAAAAAAGAGAAAGGCCATAAAAAAAGAGAAGGCCCAAAAAATGAGAGAAAAAGAGAGAAGGGACAATGTTACTATCCTTTGCCACACTTGTGCTTCAAAGTAGCACCATAATCTTCATGATAGAGAGTCTCTTGTTTTGTCACCTCCATATACTAGTGGGAATTTTTAATTATAAAACTTGGCTTGTATATTCCAGCAATGGGCCTCCTCAAGTGCCCTAGGTCTTTGTGAGCAAGCAAGTTGGATGCACACCCACTAGTTTCTTTTGTTGAGCTTTCATACATTTATAGCTCTAGTGCATCCGTTGCATGGCAATCCCTACTCCTTGCATTAACATCAAATGGTGGGCATCTCCATAACCCATTGATTAGCCTCGTTGATGTGAGACTTTCTCCTTTTTTGTCTTCTCCACATAACTCCCTCATTATATTCTATTCCACCCATAGTGCTATGTCCATGGCTCATGCTCATATATTGCGTGAAAGTTTATAGGTTTGAGATTACTAAAGTATGAAACAATTGCTTGGCTTGTCATCGGGGTTGTGCATGATGAGAGCATTCTTGTGTGACGAAAATGAAACATGACTAAACTATATGATTTTGCAGGGATGAACTTTCTTTGGCCATGTTATTTTGAGAAGACATAATTGCTTAGTTAGTATGCTTGAAGTGTTATTATTTTTATGTCAATATGAACTTTTGTCTTGAATCTTTCGGATCTGAACATTCATACCACAATTAAGAAGAATTACATTAAAATTATGCCAAGTAGCACACCGCATCAAAAATTCTGTTTTTATCATTTACCTACTCGAGGACGAGCATCAATTAAGCTTGGGGATGCTTGGTATGTCTCCAAGGTATCTATAATTTTTTATTGCTCCATGCTATATTATCTACTGTTTTTGACATTATTGGGCTTTAGTATCCATTTTTATATTATTTTTGGGACTAACCTATTAACCGGAGGCCCAGCCCAGAATTGCTGTTTTTTGCCTGTTTTAGGGTTCCGAAGAAAAGGAATATCAAACGGAGTCCAAACGGAATGAAACCTTCGGGAGCGTGATTTTCTCAACAAACAAGACCCGGGAGACTTGGACCCTACATCAAGAAAGAAAAGAGGAGGCCACGAGGTAGGGGGCGCGCCTGCCTACCCTAGGCGCACCCTCCACCCTCGTGGGCCCCCTGTTGCTCCACCGACGTACTCCTTCCTCCTATATATATCCACGTACCCCCAAACGATCAGATACGGAGCCAAAACCCTAATTCCACCGCCGTAACTTTCTGTATCCACAAGATCCCATCTTGGGGCCTGTTCCGGAGCTCCGCCGGAGGGGGCATCGATCACGGAGGGCTTCTACATCAACACCATAGCCCCTCCGATGACGTGTGAGTAGTTTACCTCAGACCTACGGGTCCATAGTTAGTAGCTAGATGGCTTCTTCTCTATTTTTGGATCTCAATACAATGTTCTCCCCCTCTCTTGTGGAGATCTATTCGATGTAATCTTCTTTTGCGGTGTGTTTGTGAGACCGATGAATTGTGGGTTTATGATCAAGTCTATCTATGAATAATATTTGAATCTTCTCTGAATTCTTTTATGTATGATTGGTTATATTTGCAAGTCTCTTCGAATTATCAGTTTGGTTTGGCCTACTAGATTGATTTTTCTTGCAATGGGAGAAATGCTTAGCTTTGGGTTCAATCTTGCGGTGTCCTTTCCCGGTGACAGTAAGGGCAGCAAGGCACGTATTTTATTGTTGCCATCGAGGATAACAAGATGGGGTTTTCTTCATATTGCATGAGTCTATCCCTCTACATCATGTCATCTTGCTTAAGGCGTTACTCTGTTTTTAACTTAATACTCTAGATGCATGCTGGATAGCGGTCGATGAGTGGAGTAATAGTAGTAGATGCAGGCAGGAGTCAGTCTACTTGTCTCGGACGTGATGCCTATATACATGATCATACCTAGATATTCTCATAACCATGCTCAATTCTGTCAGTTGCTCAACAATAATTTGTTCACCCATCGTAGAATACTAATGCTCTTGATAGCAGCCACTAGTGAAACCTATGGCCCCCGGGTCTATCTTTATCATATTGATCTCTTACTACTTAGTTATTTCCTTTGTTATTTACTTTGCCTTTATTTTTACTTTGCATCTTTATCATAAAAATACCAAAAATATTATCTTATCATATCTATCAGATCTCACTCTCGTAAGTGGCCTTATAGGGATTGAAAACCCCTATTTGCGTTGGTTGCGAGGATTTATTTGTTTTGTGCAGGTACGAGGGACTCACGCGTAGCCTCCTACTGGATTGATACCTTGGTTCTCAAAAACTGAGGGAAATACTTACGCTACTTTGCTGCATCATCCCTTCCTCTTCGGGGAAAACCAACGCAGTGCTCAAGAGGTAGCATATCCCATATATCAAAATTTATCTCCGGACCATTCCGGAGTTCCTCGTCATGTCCGTGATCTCATCCCAGACTCCGAACAACATTCGGTCACCAACATACATAACTCATATAGTACTATATCGTCAACGAACGTTAAGTGTGCGGACCCTATGGGTTCGAGAACTATGTGGACATGACCGAGACACCTCTCTGGTAAATAACCAATAGTGGAACCTAGATGCCCATATTGGCTCCTACATATTCTACGAAGATCTTTATCGGTCGGGCCGCATAACAACATACGTTGTTCCCTTTGTCATCGGTATGTTACTTGCCCGAGATTCGATCGTCGGTGTCTCAATACCTAGTTCAATCTCGTTACCGGCAAGTCTCTTTACTCATTCCGTAACACATCATCCCGCAACCAACTCATTAGTTGCAATGCTTGCAAGGCTTAAGTTATGTGTATTACCGAGTGGGCCCAGAGATACCTCTCCGGCAATCGGAGTGACAAATCCTAATCTCGAAATACGCCAACCCAACAAGTACCTTCGGAGACACCTGTAGAGCACCTTTATAATCACCCAGTTACGTTGTGACGTTTGGTAGCACACAAAGTGTTCCTCCGTAAACGGGAGTTGCATAATCTCATAGTCATAGGAACATGTATAAGTCATGAAGAAAGCAATAGCAACAAACTAAACGATCAAGTGCTAAGCTAACGAAATGGTTCAAGTCAATCACATCATTCTCCTAATGATGTGACCCCGTTAATCAAATGACAACTCTTTGTCTATGGTCAGGAAACATAACCATCTTTGATCAATGAGCTAGTCAAGTAGAGGCATACTAGTGACATTCTGTTTGTCTATGTATTCACACATGTATCATGTTTCCGGTTAATACAATTCTAGCATGAATAATAAACATTTATCATGATATAAGGAAATAAATAATAACTTTATTATTGCCTCTAGGGCATATTTCCTTCACCTACATGTAATTATTATGAGAGAGGAAAATTTGGTTGTAGAAATTTTCGTGTCACTAAATTACCTCTCGTTATGTTGAGATTACCATTGTTTCTTTCTCCTTCCTTGCATATGCTAGTTTTTGCTTGTCTTGATAATTTGTTTGCTTATATAATGCATATGCATAGGAAGTATGTTAGACTTAGATGTGATTTTCATATGCTTCATGATGCTCCCTTCGTGTTTCAATTGCTATCTTTCTTGTGTGCATCATTAAAATTATCAATGCCTAGCTAGGGGCGTTAAACGATATCGCTTGTTGGGAGGCAACCCAATTTTATATTTGTTCTTTACTTTTTGTTCCTGTTTAGTAATAAATAAATTATCTAGCCTCTGTTATGATTGTGTTTTTTTATGTTTTAATTAGTGTTTGTTCCAAGTAAAGCCTTTAGGATCTTCTTGGGTGATTGTTGTTTGATCTTGCTAAAAAAACAGAAAGTATGCTGATACGTCTCCAACATATCTATAATTTTTGATTGCTCCATGCTATATTATCTACTGTTTTGAATGTTTAAGGGCTTTATTATACACTTTTATATCATTTTTTAGGACTAACCTATTAACCCAGAGCCCAGTGCCAGTTTCCGTTTTTACCCTGTTTTAGGGTTTCAAAGAAAAGGAAAATCAAACGGAGTCCAATTGACCTGAAACTTCACGAAACTCATTTTTGGAAGGAAAGAAGCCCAGAAGACTTGGAGTGCATGTCAGGGGCTCTACGAGGAGGCCACGAGGCAGGGGGCGCTCCCACCCCCCTGGGCGCGCCCTCCACCCTCGTGGGCCCCTCGTGACTCCCCTGACGTACTTCTTCCGCCTATATATCTCCATATACCCTAAAAACATCCGGGAGCACAATAGATCGGGAGTTCTGCCGCCAGAAGCCTCCGTAGCCACCGAAAGCCAATCTAGACCCATTCCGGCACCCTGCCGGAGGGGGCAATCCCTCTCTGGTGGCCATCTCCATCATCCCGGTGCTCTCCATGTCGAGGAGGGAGTAGTTCCATCGAGGCTGAGGGTATGTACCAGTAGCTATGTGTTTAATCTCTCTCTCTCGTGTTCTTGATTTGGCACGATCTTGATGTATCATGAGCTTTGCTATTATAGTTGGATCTTATGTTTCTCCTTCCCCTCTACTCTCTTATAATGAATTGAGTTTCCCCTTTGAGGTTATCTTATCGGAGTGAGTTTTTAAAGATTTGAGAACACTTGATGTATGTCTTGCCGTGCGTATCTGTGGTGACAATGGGATACCACGTGATTCAATTGATGTATGCTTTGGTGATCAACTTGCGGGTTCCGCCCATGAACCTATGCATAGGGGTTGGCACACATTTTCGTCGTGATTCTCCGGTAGGAACTTTGGGGCACTCTTTGAGGTCCTATGTGTTGGTTGAATAGATGAATCTGAGATTGTGTGATGCATATCGTATAATCGTACCCACGGATACTTGAGGTGACATTGGAGTATCTAGGTGACATTAGGGTTTTGGTTGATTTGTGTCTTAAGGTGTTATTCTAGTACGAACTCTAGGGCTGTTTGTGACACTTATAGGAATAGCCCAACGGATTGATTGGAAAGAATAACTTTGAGGTGGTTTCGTACCCTACCATAATCTCTTCGTTTGTTCTCTGCTATTAGTGACTTTGGAGTGACTCTTTGTTGCATGTTGAGGGATAGTTATGTGATCCAATTATGTTATTATTGTTGAGAGGACTTGCACTAGCGAAAGTATGAACCCTAGGCCTTATTTCCTATCATTGCAATACCGTTTACGCTCACTTTTATCATTAGTTACCTTGCTGTTTTTATATTTTCAGATTACAAATACCTTTATCTACCATCC
Organism: Triticum urartu; assembly: GCF_003073215.2. Classification (NCBI taxonomy): domain Eukaryota; kingdom Viridiplantae; phylum Streptophyta; class Magnoliopsida; order Poales; family Poaceae; genus Triticum; species Triticum urartu. Next base: position 64,606,794 of record NC_053025.1, on the reverse strand, counting down.
ATATTGCACTTGTATCACCATCTCTTCGCCGAACTAGTGCACCTATACAATTTACCATTGTATTGGGTGTGTTGGGGACACAAGAGACTCTTTGTTATTTGGTTGCAGGGTTGCTTGAGAGAGACCATCTTCATCCTACGCCTCCTACGGATTGATAAACCTTAGGTCATCCACTTGAGGGAAATTTGCTACTGTCCTACAAATCTCTGCACTTGGAGGCCCAACAACGTTTACAAGAAGAAGGTTGTGTAGTAGACATCAAGCTCTTTTCTTGCGCCGTTGCCGGGGAGGTTAGCGCTTGAAGGTATATCTTTAGATCTTGCAATCGAGTCTTTTAGTTTCTTGTTTTATCACTAGTTTAGTTTATAAAACAAAACTATAAAAAAATTGAATTGAGTTTATCTCATACGCTTCATCTTTTTAATATCTTTTGTGAGTATGATGGAAAGGAAAATTGTGCTCAAGTGCTAGAAGAAGAATGCATTAGAATGTTTGGCACTAAATATTTGAATGATGAGCATGATTTCAATGTTTTTAGTATGAATTCATTGAATATCCATGATGCTAATGATATGCAAAGCCACAAGCTTGGGGAAGCTATGTTTGATGAAGATGATATTTTTTGCCCCCCAAGCTTTGATGAGCAAATTTACTATGATGAAAGCATGCCTCCTATCTATGATGATTATTGTGATGACACGTATGCTTTAAAGAATAATGATAACCATGAAACTTTTCATCTTGATCTTAATTTTCAATCACATGATAGTTATTTTGTTGAGTTTGCTCCCAATATTATTCATGAGAAGAAATTTGCTTATGTGGAGAGTAATAAAATTTCTATGCTTATAGATCATGAAAAGAATGCTTTAGGTGCTGGTTATATTGTTGAATTCATTCATGATGCTACTGAAAATTATTATGAGGGAGGAATATATGCTTGTAGGAATTGCAATAATATCAAGTTTCCTCTCTATGTGCTTAAAGTTTTGAAGTTATGCTTGTTTTACCGTCCTATGCAAGTTGATTCTTGTTCCCACAAGTTGTTTGCTCACAAAATACCTATGTAGGAAGTATGTTAGACTTAAATGTGCTAGTCATATTCTTCATGATGCTCTCTTTATGTTTCAATTCTTATCTTTTATATGAGCATCGTTGAAATCATCATGCCTAGCTAGGGGCATTAAACGATAGCGCTTGTTGGGAGGAAACCCAACTTTATTTTTATTCCTTGCTTTTTGTTCCTGTTTAGTAATAAATAATTCATCTATCCTCTGTTTATATGTGGTTTTATGCTTATAATTAGTGTTTGTGCCAAGTAGAACCTTTGGGAAGACTTGGGTGAAGTCTTTATGATCATGCTGTAAAAAACAGAAACTTTAGCGCTCAGAAGAATTACTGCCATTTTTATTTGGAGAGTGATATTTAGTTAATTATTTTTTCAGATGATTAATAGAAAAACTCCTCAGGTCCAGAAATTTATTTGAGAATTTTATAAGTTCCAGAAGTATACGTTTGATCCAGATTACTACAGACTGTTCCGTTTTTGACAGATTCTATTTTTCATGTGTTGTTTACTTATTTTGATGAATCTATGGCTAGTAAAATAGTTTATAAACCATAGAGAAGTTGGAATACATCAGGTTTCACACCAATATAAATAAAGAATGAGTTCATTACAGTACCTTGAAGTAGTGATTTATTTTCTTATACTAACGGAGCTTACGAGTTTTCTGTTAAGTTTTGTGTTGTGAAGTTTTCAAGTTTTGGGTAAGGATTCGATGGAATATGGAATAAGGAGTGGAAAGAGCCTAAGATTGGGGATGCCCAAGTGACCCCAAGGTAATATTCAAGGATAGCCAAGAGCCTAAGCTTGGGGATGCCCCGGAAGGCATCCCCTCTTCCGTCTTCGTTCATCGGTAACTTTACTTGGAGCTATATTTTTATTTACCACATGATATCTGTTTTGCTTGGAGCGTCAATTTATTTTGTTAGGATTTGCTTTCTGTTATTTAGAACAATGTTTTGCATCTTTTATTTCAATAAAAGTGGCATTGATAGCCTTTACTATGCCTATGTTACAAATATACATGTTGCTGTTTGAAAACAGAAAGTTTACCGCTGTTGCAATAATTCCCTAGAAAAGTTATAATGTGATAAAATGTTGAAACCTTTTGCATATTAAGATCTGATAAATTTACTACAGTGGTAATTTTATTTCATAATTTTTGGAGCTAGGGAAGTATGGATGTTGCAGCATTCTTTACAGACTATCCTGTTTAGGTAGATTGCTGTTATGTTTGCATATGTTTGCTTCTTTAATGATTCTATTTGAGGATAGTACTATTAAATATGCAGAGGCATTTAGTATGCAATGTTGAATAATAATTTTAGTGATTTGCTACAGTAGAGTATGATAAGGTTTTTGCAATGGTTTATACTAACTTATCTCACGAGTCCTTGTTGAGTTTTGTGTGGATGAAGCTTTTGAGATTTAGGGAGACCGTGATATGAGAGGAATTAAGGAGACACAAAAGCTCAAGCTTGGGGATTCCCAAGGCATCCCAAGATAACATTTCAAGATGTCTCAAGCATCTAAGCTTGGGGATGCCCCGGTTGGCATCCCACCTTTCTTCTTCAACAACTATCGGTTAGTTTCGGTTGATCCTAAGTTTTTGCTTATTCACATGATGTTTGCTATTCTTAGATGTTATTTTATTTAGTTTTTCTTGCTGTTTAAATAAAGTATCAAGGTCTGAAATTATTAAATGTTAGAGAGTCTTCACATAGTTGCATAATTATTTGACTACTCATTGATCTTCACTTATATCTTTCGGAGTAGTTTGTCATTTGCTCTAGAGCTTCACTTATATCTTTTAGAGCATGGTGGTAGTTTTATTTTGAATAAATAGATGAACTCTCATGCTTCACTTATATTATTTGGACAATTGCATTTTTACCCCTAGTTGGTTCCTACCCACGGGTTTTGCCCTTACTTTTCGAGCTTGCTCAGTTTTGCCCTTACTTTTTCAGTCGAGGTCCCTCGAATGCCCTTTGACCGTTTGACCAAAACTTTGAAAATTCATAACTAATTCATATGAACTCAGAAAAATGCAAATACGATATCAAAATGTTCAGATAAGCATTACCTTTATGTGCATATCATTTGCATTCAGGACAAAAGCACCCTTTAAACTACCTGAGGTAATTAATGTTATTAACATTATTAAAAATAAAAAGGTATAAACAATTTTTTTCATGAATAAAAATTACATGCAAATGTAGGTGATGTTTTCTTAACATCCAGATATCTTATTTGCATTTTTCTGAGTTCGTATCATCTTGTTATGAATGTTCTAACGACTTTGACCATTATTTGGAAACTTCATCACAAATTTATATGAACTCGGAAAAATGCAAATAAGATATCAGGATGTTCAGGAAACATCACCTACATTTGCATGTAATTTTTATTCATGAAAAAAAATATTGTTTATACCTTTTTATTTTTAATAATGTTAATAACATTAATTACCTTAGGTAGTTTAAAGGGTGCTTTTGTCCTGAATGCAAATGATATGCACATAAAGGTAATGTTTATCTGAACATTTTGATATCTTATTTGCATTTTTCTGAGTTCATATGAATTAGTTATGAATTTTCAAAGTTTTGGTCAAACGGTCAAAGGGCATTCGAGGGACCTCGACGGAAAAGGTAAGGGCAAAACTGAGCAAGCTCGAAAAGTAAGGGCAAAACCCGTGGGTAGGAACCAACTAGGGGAAAAAGTGCAATTGTCCGTATATTATTTTGAGAGTCTTAAATAGCATGGTAATTTCCTTAAAAATCCTAATATGCTAGGTATTCAAGATTAGTAAAAAATTCCTATGAGTGTTTTGAATACTAAGAGAAGTTTTATGCTTGATGATTGTTTTGAGATATGGAGGTAATAATATCAAAGTCGTGCTAGCTGAGTAGTTGTGAAATTGAGAAATACTTGTGTTGAAGTTTGCAAGTCCCGTAGCATGCACGTATGGTAAACGTTATGCAACAAATTTGAAACATGAGGTGTTATTTGATTGTCTTCCTTATGAGTGGCGGTCGGGGATGAGCGATGGTCTTTTCCTACCAATCTATCCCCCTAGGAGCATGCACATAGTACCGAGGTTTTTGATGACTTGTAGATTTTTGCAATAAGTATGTGAGTTCTTTATGACTAATGTTGAGTCCATGGATTATACGCACTCTCACCCTTCCACCATTGCTAGCCTCTCTAGTACCGCGCAACTTTTGCCGGTACCATAAACCCACCATAAATCTTCCTCAAAACAGCCACCATACCTACCTATTATGGCATTTCCATAGCCATTCAGAGATATATTGCCATGCAACTTTCCACCGTTCCGTTTATTATGACACGCTTCATCATTGTCATATTGCTTAGCATGATCATGTAGTGACATTGTATTTGTGGCAAAGCCACCATTCATAATTCTTTCATACATGTCACTCATGAGTCATTGCACATCCCGGTACAACGGCGGAGGCATTCATATAGAGCCATATCTTGTTCTAAGTATCAAGTTGTAATTCTTAAGTTGTAAGTAAATAAAAGTGTGATGATCATCATTATTAGAGCATTGTCCCAGTGAGGAAAGGATGATGGAGACTATGATTCCCCCACAAGTCGGGATGAGACTCCGGACGAAAATAAATAAAAGAGGCCAAAGAAGCCCAAATAAAAAAAGAAAAGAAAAAAAAGAGGCCAAAAAAAAGAGAAGACCCAAATAAAAAAATGAGAGAAAAAGAGAGAAGGGGCAATTCTACTATCCTTTTACCACACTTGTGCTTCAAAGTAGCACCATGATCTTCATGATAGAGAATCTCCTATGTTGTCACTTTCATATACTAGTGGGAATCTTTCATTATAGAACTTGGCTTGTATATTCCAATGATGGGCTTCGTCAAAATGCCCTAGGTCTTCACACATTGATATCTATTGATGGGCATCTCCATAGCCCGTTGATACACCTAGTTGATGTGAGACTATCTTCTCCTTTACGTCCTCTCCACAACCACCATTCTATTCCACCTATATTGCTATGTCCGTGGCTCACGCTCATATATTGCGTGAAGATTGAAAAAGTTTGAGAACATCAAAAGTATGAAACAATTGCTTGGCTTGTCATTGGGGTTTTGCATGATTTAAATATTTTGTGTGGTGAAGATAGAGCATAGCCAGACTATATGATTTTGTACGGATAACTTTCTTTGACCATGTTATTTTGAGAAGACATGATTGCTTAGTTAGTATGCTTGAAGTATTATTATTTTTATGTCAATATGAACTTTTGTCTTGAATCTTTCGGATCTGAATATTCATGCCACAATTAAGAAGAATTACATTAAAATTATGCCAAGTAGCACTCCGCATCAAAACTTCTGTTTTTATCATTTACCTACTCGAGGACGAGCAGGAATTAAGCTTGGGGATGCTGATACGTCTCCAACGTATCTATAATTTTTGATTGCTCCATGCTATATTATCTACTGTTTTGAATGTTTAAGGGCTTTATTATACACTTTTATGTCATTATTTGGGACTAACCTATTAACCCAGAGCCTAGTGCCACTTTCCGTTTTTACCCTGTTTTAGGGTTTCAAAGAAAAGGAAAATCAAACGGAGTCCAATTGACCTGAAACTTCACGGAACTCATTTTTGGAAGGAAAGAAGCCCAGAAGACTTGGAGTGCACGTCGGGGGCTCTACGAGGAGGCCACGAGGCAGGGGGCGCGCCCACCCCCTGGGCGCGCCCTCCACCCTCGTGGGCCCCTCGTGGCTCCCCTGGCGTACTTCTTCCGCCTATATATCTCCATATACCCTAAAAACATTCAGGAGCACAATAGATCGGGAGTTCCGCTGCCAGAAGCCTCCGTAGCCACCGAAAGCCAATCTAGACCCGTTCCGGCACCCTGCCGGAGGGGGCAATCCCTCTCCGGTGGCCATCTTCATCATCCCGGTGCTCTCCATGTCGAGGAGGGAGTGGTTCTCCCTCGGGGCTGAGGGTATGTACCAGTAGCTATGTGTTTGATCTCTCTCTCTCATGTTCTTGATTTGGCACAATCTTGATGTATCGTGAGCTTTGCTATTATAGTTGGATCTTATGTTTCTCCTTCCCCTCTACTCTCTTATAATGAATTGAGTTTCCCCTTTGAGGTTATCTTATCGGAGTGAGTCTTTAAAGATTTGAGAACACTTGATGTATGTCTTGCCGTGCGTATCTGTGGTGACAATGGGATACCACGTGATTCACTTGATGTATGTTTTGGTGATCAACTTGCGGGTTCCGCCCATGAACCTATGCATAGGGGTTGGCACACGTTTTCGTCGTGATTCTCCGGTAGGAACTTTGGGGCACTCTTTGAGGTCCTATGTGTTGGTTGAATAGATGAATCTGAGATTGTGTGATGCATATCATATAATCATACCCACGGATACTTGAGGTGACATTGGAGTATCTAGGTGACATTAGGGTTTTGGTTGATTTGTGTCTTAAGGTGTTATTCTAGTACGAACTCTAGGGATGTTTGTGACACTTATAGGAATAGCCCAACGGATTGATTGGAAAGAATAACTTTGAGGTGGTTTCATACCCTACCATAATCTCTTCGTTTGTTCTCCGCTATTAGTGACTTTCGAGTGACTCTTTCTTGCATGTTGAGGGATAGTTATATGATCCAATTATGTTATTATTGTTGAGAGGACTTGCACTAGCGAAAGTATGAACCCTAGGCCTTATTTCCTATCATTGCAATACCGTTTACGCTCACTTTTATCATTAGTTACCTTGCTGTTTTTATATTTTCAGATTACAAATACCTTTATCTACCATCCATATTGCACTTGTATCACCATCTCTTCGCCGAACTACACCTATACAATTTACCATTGTATTGGGTGTGTTGGGGACACAAGAGACTTTGTTATTTGGTTGCAGGGTTGCTTGAGAGAGACCATCTTCATCCTACACCTCCTACAGATTGATAAACCTTAGGTCATCCACTTGAGGGAAATTTGCTACAGTCCTACAAACCTCTGCAGTTGGAGGCCCAACAACGTCTACAAGAAGAAGGTTGTGTAGTAGACATCATATGCGCTCACGAAAATAATTTTCATTTTTTACTAGAGAGCGATAAAATACCAATTCCAACTCCAGTAGATCAATATACAAATTATTTAGGTCGGCCTAATTTTTCAGAAGTTTTGGAATTACAGAAGTATTCGAAACCTCTAGATTGCTACAGACTGTCCTGCTTTGAAAGATTCTGTTTTTTGTGTGTTGTTTGCTTATTTTGATGAATCTATGGCTAGTATCGGGGGGGGGTATGAACCATAGAGAAGTTGGAATACAGTAGGTTTAACACCAATATAAATAAATAATGAGTTAATTACAGTACATTAAAGTGGTGGTTTATTTTCTTATACTAACGGAGCTCATGAGATTTTCTGTTAAGTTTTGTGTTGTGAAGTTTTCAAGTTTTTGGGCAACGATTTGATGGATTTTGGAACAAGGAGTAGAAGGAGCCTAAGCTTGGGGATTCCCAAGGCACCCCAAGGAAAAATTCAAGGACAACCAAATGCCTAAGCTTGGGGATGCCCCGGAAGGCATCCCCTCTTTCGTCTTCGTCTATCGGTAACTTTACTTGAGGCTATATTTTTATTCACCACATGATATGCGTTTTGCTTGGAGCGTCTTGTATGATTTGAGTCTTTGTTTTTTAGTTTACCACAATCATCCTTGCTGTACACACCTTTTGAAGAGACACACATGAATCGGAATTTATTAGAATACTCTATGTGCTTCACTTATATCTTTTAAGTTAGATGATTTTGCTCTAGTGCTTCACTTATATCTTTTTAGAGCACGGTGGTGGTTTTATTTTATAGAAATTATTGATCTCTCATGCTTCACTTATATTATTTTGAGAGTCTCTTAGAAAAGCATGGTAATTTTCTTTGGCTATAAAATTAGTCCTAATATGATAGGCATCTAAGATGGGTATAATAAAAACTTTCATATAGAGTGCATTAAATACTATGAGAAGTTTGATACTTGATAATTGTTTTGAGATATAAAGATGGTAATATTAGAGTCGTTCTAGTTGAGTAATTGTGAAATTGAGAAATACTTGTGTTGAGGTTTGTATGTCTCGTAGCATGCATGTATGGTAACCGTTCTGTGACAAATTTGAAGCATGAGGTGTTCTTTGATTGCTTTCCTTATGAGTGGCGGTCGGGGACGAGTGATGGTCTTTTCCTACCAATCTATCCCCCTAGGAGCATGAGCGTAGTGCTTTGGGTTTGATGACTTGCAGATTTTTGCAATAAGTATGTGAGTTCTTTATGATTAATGTTGAGTCCATGGATTATACGCACTCTCACCCTTCCATCATTACTAGCCTCTTCAGTACCGTGCATTGCCCTTTCTCACCTTGAGAGTTTGTGCAAACTTCGCCGGTGCATCCAAACCCCGTGATATGATACGCTCCATCACACATAAGCCTCCTTATATCTTCCTCAAAACAGCCACCATACCTACCTATTATGGCATTTCCATAGCCATTCCGAGATATATTGCCATGCAACTTTCCACCATTCCATTTATTATGACACGCTTCATCATTGTCATATTGCCTTGCATGATCATGTAGTTGACAACGTATTTGTGGCAAGGCCACCATTCATTTTTCATACATGTCACTCTTGATTCATTGCATATCCCGGTACACCGCTAGAGGCATTCACATAGAGTCATATTTTGTTCTAAGTATCGAGTTGTAATTCTTGAGTTGTTAGTAAATAAAAGTGTGATGATCTTCATTACTAGAGCATTCTCCCATGTGAGGAAAGGATGATGGAGACTATGATTCCCCCATAAGTCAGGATGAGATTCAGGACGAAAAAAAGAGGCCAAAGAAGCCCACCGAAAAAATGATGAGAAAAAAAGAGAGAAGGGACAATGTTAGTATCCTTTTCCACACTTGTGCTTCAAAGTAGCACCATGATCTTCATGGTAGAGAGTCTCTTATTTTTCACTTTCATATACTAATGGGAATTTTTCATTATAGAACTTGGCTTGTATATTCCAATGATGGGCTTCCTCAAAATGCCCTGGGTCTTCGTGAGCAAGCAAGTTGGATGCACACCCACTAGGTTTCTTTTGTTGAGCTTTTATACATTTATAGCTCTAGTGCATCCATTGTGTGGCAATCCCTACTCCTCGCATTGACATCAATTGATGGGCATCTCCATAGCCCATTGATTAGCCGCGTCAATGTGAGACTTTCTCCTTTTTTGTCTTCTCCACACAACCTCCATCATCATATTCTATTCCACCCATAGTGCTATGTCCACGGATCGCGCTCATGTATTGCATGAAAGTTGAAAAAGTTTGAGAATACTAAAGTATGAAACAATTGCTTGGCTTGTCATCGGGGTTGTGCATGATGGGAGCATTCTTGTGTGACGAAAATGAAACATGACTAAACTATATGATTTTGCAGGGATGAACTTTCTTTGGCTATGTTATTTTGAGAAGACATAATTGCTTGGTTAGTATGCTTGAAGTATTATTACTTTTATGTCAATATTAAACTTCTGTCCTTGAATCTTTCGGACCTGAACATTCATTCCACAATAAAGAAAATTACATTGAAAATTATGTTAGGTAGCATTCCACATCAACATTCTATTTTTATCATTTAGCTACTCGAGGACGAGTAGGAATTAAGCTTGGGGATGCTGATACGTCTCCAACGTATCCATTGTTGAGGAAATCGACAACTGGTAGTGTGACGCCCCCGATTCAATCGTACACTAATCATACACGCAAACGTGTACGATCTAGATCAGGGACTCACGGGAAGATATCACAACACAACTCTACAAATAAAATAAGTCATACAAGCATCATATTACAAGCCAGGGGCCTCGAGGGCTCGAATACAAGAGCTCGATCATAGACAAGTCAGCGGAAGCAACAATATCTGAGTGAAGACATAAGTTAAATAAGTTTGCCTTAAGAAGGCTAACACAAACTGGGATACAGATCGAAAGAGGTGCAGGCCTCCTACCTGGGATCCTCCTAAACTACTCCTGGTCGTCGTCAGCGGGCTGCACGTAGTAGTAGGCACCTCCCGAGTAGTGGTAGTCGTCGTCGACAGTGGCGTCTGGCTCTTGGACTCCAACGTCTGGTCGCAGCAACTGGGTATAGGAAAGGGGAAAGAGGGGGAGAAAAGCAACCGTGAGTACTCATCCAAAGTACTCGCAAGCAAGGAGCTACACTACATATGTATGCATTGGTATCAAATGGAAAAGGCTATCATATGTGGACTGAAGTGCAGAATGCCGGAATAAGAGGGGGATAGCTAGTCCTATCGAAGACTACGCTTCTGGCCACCTCCATCTTGCAGCATGTAGAAGAGAGTAGATGGTAAGTTCACCAAGTAGCATCGTGTAGCATAATCCTAACCGATGATCCTCCCCTCGTCGCCCTGTGAGAGAGCGACCATCGGTTGTATCTGGCACTTGGAAGGGTGTGTTTTATTAAGTATCTGATTCTAGTTGTCATAAGGTCAAGGTACAACTCCAAGTCGTCCTGTTACCGAAGATCATGGCTATTCGAATAGATTAACTTCCCTGCAGGGTGCACCACATTTCCCAACACGCTCGATCCCCTTTGTCCGGAGACACTTTCCTGGGTCATGCCTGGCCTCGGAAGATCAACACGTCGCAGCCCTACCTAGGCACAACAGAGAGGTCAGCACGCCGGTCTAAATCCTATGGCGCAGGGGTCTGGGCCCATCGCCCATTGCACACCTGCACATTGCGTACGCGGCCGGTGAGCAGACCTAGCCTCCCTTATACAAGAGTAGGCGTTCCAGTCCAACCCGGCGTGTGCCACTCAGTCGCTGATGTCACGAAGGCTTCGGCTGATACCACGACGTCGAGTGCCCATAACTGTCCCCGCGTAGATGGTTAGTGCGTATAAGCAAGTGGCCAGACTCAGATCAAATACCAGGATCTCGTTAAACGTGTTAAGTATCCGCGAACGCCGGCCAAGGCCAGACTCACCTCTCTCCTAGGTGGTCTCAACCTGCCCTGTCGCTCCGCCACAAAGTAACAGTCGGGGGCCGTCGGGAACCCAGGCCCACCTCTACCGGGATGGAGCCACCTGCCCCTTCAGCCCCCAACTCCGAACAGTACCACAGGTAATGTAACAGTGTAAAGTATATAGTATATACCCGTGATCACCTCCCGAATTGATCACGGCCCAGTAGTATAGCATGGCAGACGGACAAGAGTGTAGGGCCACTGATGGAACACTAGCATCCTATACTAAGCAGTAGGATAGCAGGTAACGGTAACAACAGTAGTAGCAAGGACAGGCTATGCATCAGGATAGGATTAACGGAAAGCAATAACATGCTACACTACTCTAATGCAAGCAGTATAGAGAAGAGTAGGCGATATCTGGTGATCAAGGGGGGGCTTGCCTGGTTGCTCTAGCAAGAGAGAGGGGTCGTCGTCGACGTAGTTGAACGCAACAGCATCAGCGGCAGTCTCGGGGTCTACCGGAGAGAAGAGGGGGGAGAAACAGTAAATACGAAGCAAACAAAGCATCACAAAACATAACGAGGCAATACGCGGTGCTAGTTATGCCCTAACGCGGTAGTAAGTGATACCGACGAAGGGGGGAAACATCCGGAAAAGTATCCCCGGTGTTTTGCGTTTTTGGACAGATGAACCGACGGGGGAAAGTTGCGTGTTTGCTATGCTAGGGATGTGTGGCGGACGAACGGGCTGCGTATCCGAATTCGCCTCATCGTTCTAAGCAACTTTCATGTAGAAAGTATTTTCATCTGAGCTATGGTTTATTTTATATGATTTTCTAAAGTTTTAAATCACTTTCAGAATTTATTTAATTAATTTAATCCAACATTATCCAGAATAGTGCATGCTGACTTCATCATGACGTCAGCATGACGTCAGCACTCAACAGAGGTGTTGACTAGTCAAACTGACGTGTGGGTCCAATGGGACCCACCTGTCATACTCTGTTTTAGATTAATAAGGGTTTAGTTAACTAATTACTATTTAATTAAACTAACTAGTTAATTAGATTAATTAAACAGGATTAATTAACTTAATTAATTCACTAATTAAATAAATAAATAAATATTAATTTTATTAAATAAATTTCCTTTTATTATTATTTATTTTTTATTTTTTTAAACGTTCTCAGGGGCTGGGCCCCACCTGTCTGTGGCACAGGGGCCATAGCAGGCGAGCGGGTTACGGGCGCGGCACCCGTTCGTTCGGGCGCACCTCCAGGGGCAGGCGGAGCCGGCAGGGAGCAGGGGAGGGGCCGGTGACCACGGCGCCAGCCAGGCAGCCGGGGCGGCGATGAAGCGGCACAGGCGAGGCCACGGTGACCTGGGACGTAGGGGCACGGCAGGTCAGCGGCGGCGAAGGCGTGGGGAGCAGGGGGCGGGGGTCGGAGCGCTTCCGCCAGGGGAGCACGGTGCACGCGGCAGAGGGCGGTCCAGGGACCTGTGCGCGCGGATGGGGGCGCGGTGAGCGCGCGTCGGGCGCAGCCAGAGATGGCGCGGGCGCGCACAAGGGTGGGGACCGGGGTGCGCGGTGTCGAGGCGAGCTAGGGAGAGATGAGGCGAGGGAGGCGCTCACTGGGGCCGTAGGGTTAAGGGCAGTGGGGCGCGAGGTGGAGGTCGGAGACGTGCGCCAGAGAGGAGGCAGTCCGACGGGGAGGTCCGACGAAGGCGCTCCGGGACGTCAGCGTCGGAGAGGTGGGTCGACTCGCCGGGAGCGGCCGCGGCAGGGTTCGGTGCGCGCCGGCGGGACCCTGCCGGCATGTTCCGGCGACGAGGTGGGCTCGGCGAGGGGCGCCAGCTGGTGGCGGAGACGGGAGGTGCCGGCCGAGGTGGGCAGCAGGGCGCTGCCTCAGTGGAGCGGCGGTGAGGGGGCGCCGTTGCGCCCCGACCCGGATCGGCAGGGAGCGAGAGGAGCGAGGCGTGAGGGGAGAGTGGATGGGGCTGGTCCCGGATCCAGATTGGATCGGGAGAGGGAGTGGTGACGTGGGGGAAGTGGGGGTGTCGGTGGGTTAGGGTTTGGCCTGGGTGGGGTTATCCAGCCGGGGTGGGCCAGCTTGGCCGCGTGGGTGGCCAGCTGGGCCTGTTGGCCCAGTTGGCCGGGGTGTCCTTTTCTTTCTATTTTTATTTTGTTTTGTCTTTCTCTTTTCTTATTTTTATTTGCTATGTTTGCTTTCTTTTAGTTTCCTTTTATTTTAGTTTTAGTAAATTACCACAGTGGCACCTAAATAGATTTTACAAATTATGCCACTGCCACAATAGTTTAATACTTATAACAAATTAGTTTTGAAAATGTTTATTATTTTTAGAGCATTTAAATAATTGTATTTGCTACTATTTTATTCATTTTAGAGCATTTAAACGTTTTATAAAAGTAGGGTTTCTTCACCTTAATTACCTATGCATTATCTGGCACAAACCGAACATTTTAGTTTTAATATTTGAAAGCTTTTGATGTTTGCCTCTATTTTGAATTTGAATTTGAATCGGTTTTGAACTAACCCGAGATTAGCAACAGTAATCGAGGTGACGTGGCATCATTAGTAGAAAGTTACTGTAGCTTAATTATCCGGGCGTCACAATTCTCCTCCACTACAAGAAATCTCGTCCCGAGATTTAAGAGGGGAGTAAGGGGGAAGACTAGGTTACGAAATTCTAACGATTATTCTTGGTCTTGGTTGCTCTTCTCGAAGAGGTCGATCCATTACATTGTTGTCTTCATTTCTCTGCTTCAAGTCATCATGATGAAGTCAGCATCCTTTCTTTGCAAACTCCATCGTACTTACGAAAGGATAAGGGGGTATTATGGAAGAACGGACCGCTACAATGTTTGCTTATCTAGTAGATAACATCAGGGAAGGTGGCGAGAAGTAACTCTCGAATTGAAATTTAAGACAATATCGAGAGCAAAGTAAGAAGGTGCAAAATAGAAGTTTCAAGCGCATAGGCAATCGTTCGTTGCCTGAAGCGAAGTGTGAAAGGGGTTCAGAGTAATGGGAATAAGTATTGCGTCTGATACCAAATTGATGATCTCATCGGAAGGTGGCTCGTGAATTACACACGAGGCCACGCGCGAGGAATAACTTTGGGAACATGGGGTGTACAAGAGAGTCAAGTTTCGATCCTGTGGAACTGTGGGTTATGGGCCCACCATGTGTTTTTTTAATAGGAGCAGTGACATCTTGCACGGTCATGATAGCAAGGCATGTCAGAGAGTACCATGTCAGTTATGTCGGCAACAACGTTGGTACCAAGGGCGAGGGACAAAGAGAACCATTTTCCTGCTCGTTGCTACGAGGCGGGCCAATAGGTAAAGTTCTCGTCCATCGGTGATTACCAGAATGTCATCAACAAAGTAACAGGGTCTTACTGACAGAGTTGTACACTTTGGTGCTTATAAAAGCAGTGATGTATTACTGCTTAGATCATATAAACCTCAAGAAGGTTAAACAGAACAATGGAAAGGAAAATGTGATTATTAGATTAAACAGAACAATGGAAAGGAAAATGTGTTTAAACACATATTTCAGGGGTATATCCTTCCCAAGAACAAGCAGAGTATGATATCCAAGACCGGATAGAAGGTAGAAAACCACATAAGTAAGGGGGGGGGAGCTCATGATATTACCCATACAATGGTGTTTGGATAATTGAGCAGGAAACATTTAGCATTAGCTTCAATGTTCTTGTTGGAAATCGGAATACCATAGACATGCTTTGAGATAGCATTGACATGGTCAACAGGTGAAGATGAGACTCTGGAGACACAAAGGATCCATTAGGAATAACTTGAAGAATAGGTCTTACAATTCCCTCATGGAAGAAGGGATAACTTTGCTAAAAAGGAATCTATAACAAGTCCTCCGGCCAGGTATCATAGGCATGACATCACCTTACCGATATATAAGGACCAATGTAATAATTCTTGGAAATATGTTCCGACCATCATATCTGACCGAGATTCAGATCTGATTGGTGCCAGGATGCCCTAGACTCGGGATGCCTGAGAAGAAAAGGTACAACACAATTGACGAGACGACATTGTAAGATTCTCGGGAAATGTACTATGGAAGCGAGTTCCGAAACAAGAGTTCATCATTAAAACCAAGGAGAGGATGAAGAGGTGGATGATGAACACAGCGACAATTTATTGAGATTTCCAAAAGATGGATTTCCGCACTTATGTGAACAAGGAGATAACATTTGTCGGGTCAATTGATATAAGGATGTATGCTCGAGGAAAACATACACAATTAAGCATTGGTTGAAAAGTGGACCCAAAATATGGTCTTAGGTAGCATGATCAATGTTAGAAAGGTGATCCAACAAGCAATAGTCTAAGAATGAAATATCAACCATTAACTTGAAAGCAATAGGGTTGCTAGAAACACGAACAAGTTTGTGTTGAACGGAAGGCAATAAAGTGGTCGATGATAACACAAATCATCGAGGGCAAGGAGGGTAATTCTCATCATGAATTCAATTGATATCTTGGAAGGGGTCAAAATGTTGATGATGATCACGACACATTTGTCGAGAGGTTTCAAGAAGATGTAACCGATCGGCGATGACATCAAGTTAACAGAATGATGAAGCGAGAAGTTATTGAAACCATAGGTACGACACAAACTTGAAATCAAGCTTGTCATTCAAGGACAATTGTCATGACGAGGAAGATCGACGTAAGATTAGCTATCGTCGCAAATTGGTGCTCCGAGAATAAGGACCAGGTAGCATAGTTAAAATCGGCATGATAATGATATAGCTGAGCAGGCCAGGAATGACATGGTTGAGTACAAACTCGTGAGTAAAGGAGATTACTAAGAGTTGTTTAATCATGGTGCGGACCTGATTTAGTTATCGGTGTCCTCGAGTGACTAACAACTCGGAACCAGGAAAAATTGGAATCGATGAGGAATAATACTTGATGAAGGCTCATAATAAGCAACATGGTTTGGTGATATAATCGAGATACCAGAGGGTAATACTCAGAGGTAGAGCAAAATAGAGGGTTGACAAGTGTATTGATCTGCAAAAGACAAGTACTTTAAATTGTCCGAGAAAAGGAATCAAGGAATATCAATATGGCCGAAACCATAGCTGCAAGGGATCCAATTTAAAGATACCGAAATAATTAACCAACTGATTAAAAGTTTTGCAAGA